>NC_134851.1:19512762-19814504 GCF_965363235.1 Mytilus galloprovincialis | reverse complement strand
ATTCTGCTTTAAAAGGATAATTTAGCTTACTTACTTATAAAATTGAGAATGGAAATGGGGAATGTGTCAAAGAGACAACAACCCGACCATAGAAAAAACAACATGCCTGTTTGTCTTGTTCATACATCATTGTCAATATAAAAAGCAATTTCATGCAACTGTCATACAAGTGAGAGGTTTAACTGGCTATAAAACCAGGTTTAATCCACTATTTTGTACATAAGAAAATGTCTGTACAAAGTCAGGAATATGACACTTAATCATTCCTTTGATGTGTTTGAGGTTTTGATTTTGCCATTTGGTTTATAGGGACTTTCCATTTTGAATTTTCCTCACTCAAATCTTGGTATTTTTGTTATTTTACTTTTTACTGGTGCAACTTTCTTCATTTTTTCTATGCATTATATTTCAAAGGTGATAAGATACAGACAGCTACAAATATAAACAATGATGAAGACAGGCCTAAGTGGAACATGGTACCTGGTCATGACAAAGCTGAGTGTAATCTGGTATCAAGTCTTGAAAGAGTGCACAAACCTACTGCTCCCGTTATACAGCTTGATATGTCTGAATCAGATGTACGTTTGTGTAAATACCTTAAATACATTAAGTGACATGCTCCTGTATACAGTTTGACATTTCTGTAAATGTTCTATGTTTCATATTATTATCCATCCATGGAAGTATATCCCATTCTAGGAGAGAAGCCTATATTCTGTATGATGTCAAACAAAATTTCATCACTTTTATTTCTGGTATTATATTGAACAGAATGACTTCTACCATTTGAGGGTTTTTGGGTTCATGGCTTCAACCAAGACTGTTTACAAGATATTGTGCATAAGGTAGGGAAGTTTTATTGTTGGATATGAATAATTCTGATTGTATGTCCATTTAATATCTCCAGTATAGTATTTAGTCAAGAGAGGATTTATTAAGTCTTTTTTTTATCATCCCTCATCCCTTTCAACCAATGTTGTGCAATACTTTTACTTACATTTATAAATTTCAGGAATGTTTTTCTAGAAGATATGAAGTTAGATCTGACTACCATGATGAATTTAATGATATTGACCTACAGGAAGGGGAGATAATTGAAGTATTGGACAGATCTAAACAATCTCATTGGCTGGTCAAATCCATGCAAGACCATACAAAGGTTTATATTTTAAATAGCTTGATATATATCTAATTAATAAGGCACTGCTATGCATGCATCATTCCTGTCAAATTAAGAATAATAAGGTAGAAGTTTGAATTTTCAATAATTTTTAAATAATGTCCAATTTAAATGAACTTGTCTAAAGATTTTATTGTTTTCTTTAGGAATAAAAGTTGTGCATTCTTAATAACCTCAATTATAGCACATATTCTCTGCATTGCTATTATATCTTTGTTTTTTTCTAGCAAAGATAACTAATTGCTATGTAACGGAAGATAATTTGCAAATTGTGCAAATTATGACATGATTTATTAAATTATATCAACTCTATTTCCTCAATAAACCTACATCATATCTACCAAAATTGAATCTTCAAAGATTGTTGTAGGTTTTTTATGCCCCACCTAAGATAGTAGAGGGGCATTATGTTTTCTGGTCTGTGCCTCTGTTCGTCCGTGCGTCTGTTCCCTTCAGGTTAAAGTTTTTGGTCAAGGTAGTTTTTGAAGAAGTTTAAGTCCAATCAACTTGAAACTCAGTACACATGTTCCCCATGATATGATCTTTCTAATTTTAATGCCAAATTGTAGTTTTTACCCCAATTTCATGGTCCACTGAACATAGAAAATGATAGTGCGAAGTTCATGTTAAAGTTTTTGGTCAAGGTAGTTTTTGATGAAGTTAAAGTTACATCAACTTGAAACTTAGTACACATGTTCCGTATGATATGATCTTTCTAGTTTTAATTCCAAATTAAAGTTTTGACCCCAATTTCACCAGTAGAAAAAAAAGTAAAACAAATCTTGTTTTTTAGATTTGAGCAGCTAGCAGTAGCAACTATAAATTATTTGAAACTGGTTTTTTTTTTATAGACATTCTTCTTATCCATTAAATGTTTAATCTTTTGATAACTTAAAATATGAAGACATTTTTTGCAATGGTAATTATCATATTTATTTATTGACTTATCTTAAACTTAATGTCAAGTTAAAAATGTTCAAAGGTTTTCCAATTAATGCAAAATGTAGGTGTTAGGGGTGTTCATTTTAAGTCTTTGATAAAAAAGTTCAATCTGATTGAATTTCACTGAATCATTTGTACTCTTTAGGTATGTTATGCTCCTCCAGACCTGTTGATTGACACAGATGTTGACAATGTTGGGAACGTACCTGCATGGAATCAAGGTCAAGTGAAAAATGCTGTATCGAAGGAAGAAATACAAACTAAAACAAAGTAAGTAAAAACTTAATAAGGTGAGTCAATAAAAAATCATATGTAAGAAATTCAACAGATTAATGCCATCCCCTGCTCCAAAGTTTACCATAATGTTGTCATATAAATTCAATGTCATTATGTTTTGTTTTTTTTAGCCTTTTTGAATAAAGATTTGTTTCTGAGTCCCCCTATAGCCTGACTAACAGTAAAAGGTCCTACCTCCACTCAGATAAGTACAACACATATTTAAATAAAAATACTTCAGTGTATCAAGAGGGAGGTATGATATTATTTTAAAATGAGCTCCAATTCAGACACAGCGATTTTGCTATTTACCTGACAGTAAAATTAAAAAAAAATTTACTAACTGCCATTGTTACTTCCAGGAAAGTTTTGGCTGAGTTATTGGAATCAGAAACAGACTATATTTGTGATCTAAAGGATCTTATAGACACTTACAGTCAGTCTCGAGAGCAAGGGAAAGTCTCAGACAGGAAAAATATAAAGGAAGGGAAAATCTCAAACAAGAAACCTGTAGCAGACAAGCAAGACAAAATATTGGAAGATTTATCAAAGCTTTACCAGTTTCATAAGGAGTAAGTAAAAATATTTTAATGGATATTTATGGAAAAATCTGAATTCAAATGTCTAATCAAACATGTTTAAAGGGTTGAAGTGTCTAATGTCAATTTAGATATTCAAAATTCAGAAATTATTGTGTGCATTTATTATTGTGACTTTTGGAAACTGAACTAAAATGTGAGATTATTTTTTGTGATTTTAGGAAAACCTTCATACATATATCAGAATGCGAGTTAAAATAAAAACCTCTCAATAATTTCTGATTTACAGTAATTAATTTAAAGTATTGTTTTGTATTAAAGAAGGTTTTATCATGTGAATAATAACATGCAACAGTGTTTACAATCTTCCGTACTTCTAACTCAATTTTAAATATACCAACCAAGAGATGGAAATGTTCAAAAAATTGCATGAATTCCAAACTGGCTGTGGCTCTCTTTTAATGTTCTTTCTTATTCTGAGAGTTGGTATTTTGGACATGTTAAAGAAAAATGGACTTGGATGTTTCAACATAGTAAAGGAAGTGTTACCTGCTATGTATGCTTCAGCTGAAATGAGATTAGTTGAAGTTGTAAAACATATCAGAATGAATATGTTGATTTTACACATACAAAATCTTAATTGCAATAAAAAAGAGTCAACTGAAAATAGACACTTATTTCTGCATTTGTTTATTCAGAACATTGCTGCCAAGCCTTCTGCAAACACAAGATGATGCTGAAATTGTTGGTGACCTATTTACTGAAAGGGTAAGTATTTTCAACAAATGTCCCATAAGAAACATTGGGAGATGGGACATACAATTATTATTTTGATTTAAGTTTTGGCTGTGAAATATATTTGTTCTGGACTTGATTAGTAAGACCCTATTGATAAGTATGTATCATAAATGATGTAATTTAAGTTGGAGTTGCCCTTGACCTCCAAGTCATGGAGCAAAATGGCTTGATTTTCTTATTTGACTTTAAACTATTTGACTTTATCATGTGGTACAAGCATGTCTGGTAAGAGATCATTACTTCTTTTATAAAATGAAAACTTCAGAAAAGTCTAGATTCTGGGCCACAATTAAAAATATTTCAGTTTGCCCAAACCCGACCCATGATGACTGGGTATGGGTAGGTAGGTAGGCAAATTCTTTTTTTTTTTTTTTTTTTTTTTATCCGAATTTGCATGAAAATATTAAAAGATCTTAAAACAGTATATCTTTTTTTCTCTGTCAAACCTTTGTAGAGACAACCAAAAGCCATGAATTTAAAACCTCTATAAATAAATTAGTCTACTATATGATTTGTATCCTGAGATGTTTATAACCCTGACAATTGCTAACTGTGTGAAAGGGCTGTTGGATTTGTGAAGTGATTTTCAACAGTTCCATCAACACGATGTTTGTGTAAAAAAAATATCAGCTGATTATGTAATGATTATATTTGTTTGCATTTTTTAAATCCTATTTCTATTAAAATAGATTAAATGTCCTAAAATATTTATATGAATTATTATCTACCATCCTTAGTTTGGGTCTTTTTTATGTTTTGAAAACAAATTTATATTTTACATTATTACATGGCATTTTTCATTCTTACTATACAAATCCTTGGTTCTAGGGGCTTCCTCACAAATTGTCACAAAATCCATTATGGCGTCCATAACATGTTTTTACTTTTGCACATGTGAAAAAATATTTCTGACAAAAGTCAGATTTCTCTTGTCAAAAGGGATTTATATTTATATTGCAATAAATTATTCAGAAGGAGTTACATTCAGTTAAGATTATATTTCTGATTCTGTGAGCCATTATAGTTTTATCAAATTCTCCCAAACAGCAACGTACTGGCTGTCTAATTATGAGACTTGTAAATTTGAACCATTTGAATAAAAGGGCATCTAATTTACATGATAAAGGAAGATTATAATTAAAGACAAAAATTTATCAAGAAATAATTCCTTTTTATTCAGTAAAAACAAAATCTTCTTGCAAGATTGTAAATTCGCAACTTCCGGATCCATTTTCCTGTCAGAATAACATTGAAAATATTCGATTGCACATGGTTTTGAACAAATCTACCTGAATATTCTTATCAGATATTCGATAACACGATGAAATTAACATTGAGCATATAGGTAAGGGTTTGGTAGTACAAACAACTACAGCGTAAAAAAACTGTGCCACTTCACTTGTTTTACTTTTTTACGTTCGTTAAATCAGAAGATAAAAACAGAGAACATCGAATATCGATTAACTGCGTCTCTTATACGCTTTCTTTAATCTTATTCACAATTACTTTCAAACGCAAAGACAAAAAACATTAAGTTTTGTACGATGACGGAGCGGACCCAAAATAAATCCGAAAAAAAAAAAATTCTTCCAAAAAACGTCAAAAAAAAGAATTTGAGTCGGCGGGTTTATTTTGGGTCGGTCGCGTTTGGGCAAACATACAATCTTTTTATTTTGGCCCTGTATATCAAGTTGTATTTGGTTGAATTATAAACTGTACAATAGATTCTGAAAATCTCTAACAAGAAATATATTTGAATGTCAAATAATTTCCTTTCAGCGTGGAAGTTTCTGTGAGTATGTACCGTTTGTATCTGACCATGACAAAGTTATGGAGGATACTGACCCAGATCAATTAGCAGCATTGATGGAGGTAGGATATCATTTGATAATAATATGATAAAATATATTTTTCTGACTTCATGACCAAAAAAGACTAAATTAGTTAACTTAAGTCACTTTTAATTGATTAAAAAATTTGGGTTCATATTAGAAATAATTATTATTTTATTTTAAAGATACCTTGGTAGATATATGTGTGTGTATAGTATAAACCTAAAAAAATGGACTTTAAATTTTTCTTATAAAAGAAATTTAAAAAAAAGAAATTAATTACCATGTTTTTATCTGTACAAGAATAGGAAACAAGTACATTTGTGTGTATAGGTATATATACATATATATTATTGGTCTCATAAATGATTGATATATTATTCATAGGCATTCAGTTTGATCTTGGGTGATCCAGCTAATGCCTTTGAAGATTTGATGAACAGACCACTGGAAAGAATTCATGAATATATAGAACTTCTCAAGGTAGGTAGTACTAATTATACAAAGTTATTACTTTTATATGTTATATACTAGGAAAATATAAGTGATTGGATGATTGTTGTTAACAGGATGTTCATTAGCAAATCTTTACCGCCAATGGTCTGTGTTTGCTTAGGGGAACTCGGGCTTCTACACTTATTAAAACTGGCCATAATGAAATAGCCAATTGTGCTGAAAGCGCACCATCAATCAATGATATGTGACAAGAGAATCTTTGCTATTTCAAGTATTACAAGAACAAAAGATGCCATATAATAGATACAAAAAAACATACCTCTGAAAGGGTTACAGAACACCAAAGGGAGTTAACTCTTTTGAAAAGTCAGCTGAAAGTTGTAATCACATAATTAAAGGAAAATCAAACTTCTCAACGATTGAAACTGCTATATATCCAATAAAGTTATTCCTGTTAATTTTAACATTCAAATTTCTTGAAATTTAAAAATTGTTGTCAATAGGTTAAAGTAAATATTTTGTAAAAATGTTATGAAAATAAATTTGTCAAATCTATTTTATTCTTAAGTGTTGGGTACCCCCTTTATATAATCTTGGTACTATTAAATTTAATCGAAGTTATTTAATGTTCTATTTATAAAGATGCTTTAGTTATTGGGGATTCTGCAATAAATAATTTTCAAACAGAATCCTGAAAAAATTCACCAATCAGTACTGTTTCTAGAAATCAAAATACTTGTGTACTTAATATGTTTATAATTAAAGAGGTTTTACTTTCTGTCAACAGACACTGATAAAACTGACCGCCCAGTCTGGAGGAGATTGTTCAGGGTTAATGGCTGCTGTACAGATGTTAACAGAGATCTGCAGAACTATGGAAGACATTGTCTTATTGGATAAAATTGAAGGTTACCAAGGTGATGTCAAACAACTAGGACCTGTCCTGAAACATGTAAGTTGAAAAAGAATGGACTTTATTATAGTGATGATCCCATTATAATTTTTAATTATATAATTTTTTATTATTGATAAACGTGAGAGAAAAATTGTATTAACAGGAATCTTTGACACCTCTTTTTAAATGCAATGAATCCAATTCCCAACAATACTTTATTATATGTCTCAATTCTTGAGCAAAGGTAGACAACCTCTTTTTTTTCAGGCTAGCAGTACTGTTGTATCCTCATCCCTAGGTGTTCATCGTCAGTAACATGTTGTTTTACAGTAATTTTCATGGATTCTTGTTTTCAGTCATTATTTTCAAAGTTCCTAAGAAGTTGTATTTCATGGATATAAAAGGGGAGGCCTGACATTTACATCACTTACATGGTTAATTTAGCATCAAAATTAAGTTTCCCTGCTAAATCCTATTTCTCTGTTACTACTGTTATTCATCATTATTGGTTGGTTACCAATTTTCATTGCATAGGTAAACCATGAATTCAAATGTTCAAAGAATAACACATTTTCTATATGGTTGTAAAGAGACTTTGGGAAAACATAATATCCATGAAAATAAGTAAATAGGTAGTATTAGTTTAAGGATTGCTATTTTATCATTACATATTAACTTTTTTTTAAATTTTATAAACAGGAAGATGTCAAAGTCAAAGTAGACAAAGACTCTGAATCTGAAGGTCAAAGACATGTTATACTATTTCAAGACAAGATTATGGTAACCAAGCCAATGACCTCTGACCCAAAGGGCAAGCTAGAATTTGAAAAGATTATTGAGGTAAGATGGTGTTTTTTTATAAATTATACTTAGCATGTGACATAGATATACAGAACATCAGTTCCTGAGTTTAACCTGAGCGACTTATAAATTACAAGTTGTTTTCCTTATACCAATTTTGATAGCAATTAGACATCGCAATGAAGTCAGTCAGCCAGCGAGTTTTAGCGATTTTCAAAACTTGGTGGCTGCCAGGACCTGTTTTTCCTTGATGGAATCAAAAAGTGAGACATATACTATATCAATGCTGATTCCATTGGAAGCAGCATTGTCAACAATGTATAAGTTTGTGATTAGGTTAGTTCATGGTGAACCATTAGTGGTATTTCAAAGATATTTATATTTGGTATGCAGTTGTATTAATTAGAATAAGCACATCTCATTTCCTAGGAGATAATTTGGGAGATCCGTTTGCGCCAAAAATGTGTCCTTTTGCGCCACAACTTATTTCCTCCAATGCTACATTTGCACCACCTGTTTTAAAATTACATGGTATCATTTGTACTAAAAATAAAGCATATGATTGCGCCACTTAGAAGAAAAATGATTTCCTTCCTACTTTATTCTGCAAATGTTTTCTTTTCTGAAACATACTTTCTTCTTACTTCTGCTGCATGGTTACTTCCCAATTTAATATATGTAGTAGCTTGTAACTTCACTTTATTGTCCAAAAAAACAAACATTGAAGGATGAAGTGCATAAAAACAGTTCATAATAATTCCTGTGGAATGCTTCTGCTCAAATACTGGTGCGTCTTGCTGTAAATAGAGATTCAGTCTATACTGATTGTGGGAACAGAGCACTGTGTCATTAACATATGTGGCTAAAACATTATCAGCAAAACCTTCTATTTTCTTCTCTTTTGGCATATCTTGTATTAAATATTCAGCAAAGTAATAAGTTTTCTTCTCTCTCTGTACATGGACTGTCTAATGCATTACAAGTCATTTCACTCCAGATGCTCATCTTCATGGTGAAATATCTCCGAACATATGATACTTTTTGAGCAAAAAAAAAAGAATAAAAATAAATCGTTAATATTTATAATAAGTATATATGTGTACAGGTAAATGGCGCAATTGATACATTTAAAAAAATATTTTTTTGCTGGAAATGATACCCCTGAAAAACAGTAATTGGCACAAAAGGACTGCTTGCTGATAATTTAGCCCTGTCCTTGAGTCATGATCTATTGACTTTATAAAATTGAGAATGGAAATGGGGAATGTGCCAAAGAGACAACAACCTGACCATAGAGCAGACAACAGCAGAAGGTCACCAATAGGTCTTCAATGCACTGAGAAATTCCCGCACCCAGAGGCGTCCTTCAGTTGGCTCCTAAACAAATATATACTATTTCAGTGATAATGAACGCCATACTTAACTCCAAATTGTACACAAGAAACTGAAAGTTAAAATAATACAAGACTAACAAAGGCCAGAGGCTCCTGGCTTGGGACAGGCGCAAAAATGTGGCGGGGTTAAACATGTTTGTGAGATCTCAACCCTCCCCCATACCTCTAGCCAATACAGAAAAGTTAACGCATAACATTACGCACATTAAAATTCAGTTCAAGAGAGGTCCGAGTCCGATGTCAGAAGATGTAACCAATTTAAATGTTTTGCATAAATTCAGGTTAAGTTTGGGACTAGATCAGTTTATTTAAGATGAACCACAAATTATTAAGTCAGTGATATATGGTGTGCAAGTGAA
Organism: Mytilus galloprovincialis; assembly: GCF_965363235.1. Classification (NCBI taxonomy): domain Eukaryota; kingdom Metazoa; phylum Mollusca; class Bivalvia; order Mytilida; family Mytilidae; genus Mytilus; species Mytilus galloprovincialis. The sequence goes on along the minus strand of NC_134851.1, from coordinate 19,805,032 downwards.
TTTGCATTTGTAAGTATCATTTCCATAGAGATTATATAGCCTCACTCCCTCATCATGGTTCTTTAACTTTGAAACTTTAACAATGTTTAAAGAGAAGGAGTAATGATAGGTCAATGATTTTTGGTATACATGCAGTTTTCGGCTTTTTGGTTTACAGTATTTCCAAAATTATTGTGTGCACTTATTACTGCAATTGACAAACAATGGACACAAATTGGAGATACATTATTGTAATTTTGGGAAATACTGAATACAAATTTAAGATCAAAGTTTTTATTTTTGCAAACAGATCCAGTCACATATTTGTAACAATAAAAACATCGCAATAATTTCTGAATTTACACTTAAAAATTATTTTCTATTTTATCTCTTTACCATTTACTTCTCATGGTTCCTCTTAAGAAAAATTCGTCATTGGATATTATTTTGCTTGAGTACTTTTGTACTTTTAGAAGACAGTTTATACTGCAGCAAAAGATTATGATTTAAACTTATTGGAAAGTATATAGAATTGAGTTATCTCCCATTGATTATTTGAGAAGGTTTAACATAGCTTTTAATATATATGACTTTGTTTTTTAAAACAACTGATTGTCCATTTGTTCTAAATAGAAACATTATGATAAAATATCGGTGGAAATTCTTGCTATACAAAGAAGGAAATACATTACGAAATAAAATAAGTCAATTTTTTGGTGTTCTAATTTTCACTCTTTTGCATGAACCCCCTGAGGGGTTCATGCTTATATATTGGCGAGTTTTGGATGTGTCTATGGGCCACTCGATATCTCTCGGCCGGAAGTCAAAATAAAATTCTCGGAATGTCTCGAAATTTTTCGGTCATTTATACAGGTCTTAACAGGTTGTTATCTACGTCTTTGATATGATTCCTTGATGTCCCTTGACGACGCAATTATATTTGTTTTAAAACAACCGCTGTACACTGTGTGTATCTAGGTTAATTATAACGTGGTATTGCCTGTTGACTCGATAACATGTAAACTAATTATGTTTGAAGATTTAACCACGGGATACTGTGTATTTCATCATAGACTTACGAGAGAGAACATTCTGGTTAAAATACTAATATTAGATCAGAAAACAGAAAGATAATATTCTTATCAAAAGTATTTAATTCAATTGGAATCAAAGAAATATATACGAAATATATACTGTATTTATGTTTCTGAAGAAACTAATAATAATTGAAATCAGAATATTTTCAGAGTTGCAATTAAGAAATAAGTATTGTATATGACAATATACTCTGCTTTGGTATTTTTAAATACTCATTTGTAAAGGAAACATAAAAATTAAATCTAAATAAATTCTTGCATCCTACAAAAAAAAATGTTTATAAAAAATAATTATTATATTTCTACGTTAATTATTTCATACCATTTTAGTATTTACTTTTATGAGTAATTATTGTTTATTTTTTTGTATTGTAATATCCATAAAACGGAAAGTATAAAGGTAAATTTATTCAATATCTAAATTTTAAACGGTCGTGAATAAGAATACTTGTGTGTTTTCTAATCATAAAGCATGATTTTAAATCCTGGCACCTCACAACAACCGTAAAATGATTTACAATAATAACAACAAAATTTAATTACAATTATATTAGGCCACACCAGTTTGATTCCTTGTTCGACGGACCCGCCCGCACCTATTTTTTTCAAAACAGAATTTTTTTATTTTTTTTATATTCCCGCTTCCCGCATCCGGAAATGTAATCATGTCTATTTCCCGCACCGTTTTTTTGTAAATATTATAAAAAGATATCAACTTTGGTTTCTTTCCCCCTTACTTATATTCCCTATCAAAAAATGTTCGTTGTTAGAATAAAGTACAAAGAACTTCTGAAGGATTTGCCTTCAGCTGCAATTATATTGTATGCTGGCAAAACAAAACTATCTATAGCCGCTGCATGTTTATGCACCTGTCCTGATTGATTCAGGGTCCTGTCGTTCAGCAGTTATCGTTTGTTGGTGTTGTTCATTGGTATTTTCCCGTTTGGATATATAAATTAGCTCGTTGGTTTTCCTGTTCGAATTGTGTACGCTTATAATTTTGGGATCCTTTATAGCTTGCTGTTTGGTCTGTATCAAAGCCCTGTGTAAAAGGCCGTACTTTGACCTGTGTTTGTTATTGTCAGGTTGAGAACAACCCTCCCTCAGACAAGGGGTCATTTTACTGATGTAGAAAAGAAAATAGAAATACCAAGGATTTGTATAGTTCTTCTATACAAAACCTTTGAAAACTTAGAATTTTGTACTCAAAAAGAGGAGAGTTACATCATATTTTAAACTTTTTCTAAAAGAGGGGTCCACTTATTTTGAATAATATTAAACTGTTAAAGTAAATGTGTTAATTTAACATGGTTAAAGTCCAGGAATATTACAAAATTCTTGGACATGTTTTGACCATTTAAAACTAGATAGATATATAGTTCTTTGAGAAAATATGAGCCCTTTTGTACAAACAAATATATTATAACTTATATTGATCCCTCATAAAACATGTAAAAGGGATATTTATAACATTAAGGGGTTGCCCCCAAACTGATTATGACTTGGATGGAGAATTGTTTCATTGTCAGTCACACATACATAGACCAGATTTAATTATTTCTTGGTGAACAGGGAAAAAATACTTCAGAAATTAAAGAAATGTAAAAGAACAAGTTATAAATCAAGTTTTATTATTGTCAAAACCTACTATTTTATGTTTACAAAAAAAAAAATATAATCGCTCGCCTTTACTTTTCAAGCTTCGCCTCAAAAATTTGCAAATTAAATATTTTTTTATTAAAATTTTCAAATCGCTCGCTCGCCCCAAATTTTGGAGTCCAAAAATCCGTAGAACAAGAAATTAAATTGGTGTGGCCTTAATGCTGATTGTTCTATACTGTTTTAGTATGGATTTAGAAGTCTTTGCTTATAGTTTGTATAGTAATATATTCACAAAGTGGAATGTTAGAATTTAAAAATAGATTCAATCGATAAATAAAATGTCCATCCGTAAATACTTGACGTTCTTGTATGGATATTATATATATTCAAAAGAATTTGAAAAAAAATACTAACAGGAACGTTAGTTTATTATAAAATTTTAATTCAATTTTTGTTTGTTTGTTTTGATAGTTTAACCTTATAGCATCTACATATTTGTACTATGGTACTGTTTTGAAAATTGCATTCACTGTGTTGACCAACTATCCTTCACGTCTTGATTCATTCACATTATAGATCACATTCCAAAAGCAAACTATTTTTGCATTCTAAAAAAATCTGGATAAAATGACAATAAATCCGGAGTCAAAACCTTTAATGTAGGCCATTCGACATTGGAATTCAACAATAAGTTTAAGATATGTGATGACGCAAATGCGTATTCTTTTCCTGAGTATCAGTGAGATGCTTTCTATTTACTATTTCGTGCGCTGAAATACTACTTGCATGCAATCCTATTTTAAAACTCACTCGTTAAAGCTTATTTTCGTTTTTGTTATCTATAAATTGATGACAAGGTAGAAAGAGCTTCACATGTGACTTTCAAGCACGGTCATCATTACTAACTGTATTCTAACCTCGAGTTGTTTCTCTTTTGTTTCTTTTTTGAGTCACTGTTCTATTATAAACTTTGACCTTTTCGAAAAGCTAAGGATTGTCTACCCAAGGAATAGATTCCTTAACTTGTAATGTATTTGGCCGCCTTTTAACTTTTTTCATTCGAGCGTCACTGATGCTTTTTTTGTAGACTTAACTCGTGTCTGGCGTACATCATTTTAATTCTGGTATCTTTTTTATATTTGCATACCTTTTTATATAAATTGGTTATTTTAAAAGTGTGTACAGGTATTCCTAAACTTCTGAATTAATAAATTCTTCAGCAAAACTAAGTTTCCCTGTAAAATCAGGAAACCTTAAAATTTGGGATGTTTTATGAGACCAAAATAAGTCTCTTCATAAGAGTTCCAAATCAATTGCATGCCACAGGTTTCACCGCATACAACATCTACCATGAGTAAAGACAGCTTCAAATACGAGTTGAGAACATATAGACATTCATGTAGGAAACAAAATATAAAGATATGATAGTTAAAATAAATGCATCTAGAGTTCCAGATTATAAAACAAACTTAGTGCATAAATTTAAATTGCGATAGTTAAATTGTGCAATTTGCATAAGTCATCCGGTTAGTAGAAATCAGGATTTGCCAAAGGGTTATAATAGGAAAAATTATGTACATTCCTAAGTAATAAATAGAATAGTCGAGCTTTAAAATAACCATTCAAACAGAAGCTGTAAATATATACTTTCATCTGGCTTTTTCTATTCACAGTCAATTATTTCAATTCAAAAGCAAACACAAATTCAGCAACAATCTTTTGGTGACCCGGCAGTCAGCAGTCATAGGTTCATGTATTGCTTTTCTTTTTTTAAAGAAAGCAACTTGTTCATCTATACGTATACATAGGCTTAAAACATTGTTACAATACAACCAAATGTGTACAGTTGTGAACTTATTTTCTTGGATCCCAGGCAAATCTTTAATTTATACTGTTTAGATTATAAGAAAAAAAAAATATTGAGCACAAAAAACATGTTTGTAAAGTTTTATGATTTTGTTGAAAGATGTTTGTTTAAAATTCAGTGGCAATCATTTCTTGCATATTTAAGGAAAACAAGATTTATAACAATTAATCTTTTATGAAGGTTTTATAAAATTGGGTTAGATTAACTTTGTTGAAGTATACAATTTTTACTGCCAAGTGATAAACTAATTTGACCCCACATTAAGAAAATAAATGTTTTCACAAACAGGAAGCATTGGCAGTCTTCCAATTTAGTCATCAGATAAAAACTTTTTATTAACCAGAAACTGCTATTCAAATAAAAATATTTATTCTCCTTTCCTTTATATTTATAAATAAATGTTTATTCTTTACATCTACCTTAAAATAATCAAGATCTCACTGTATCAGATCTCAGTTAAGATAAATAGTATTACACTGTAACTAAATGTTTAGATAATTATGATTTTACTGTATATCAGCATTCCTTATCTCTCTTGCTTGTATGCCAGAATTTCTAACAGGTATATCTTATAATTTGTGTGTGCTACTTTATATCAGATTCTTGCTGCATGTCTTCAACTATTTCGTAAAATATTTTTGATTCCGCCTTCTTAATGTTATTATGTCATAGAAATCTATTTTTAAATAGCTAAAAGACTTATCTGTTGGTAAACAAAGGGAAACAGATGGATCGTCATCATGTACTATTGAATTGTGGGAAGACAAATCGTTGGAATTAAGTGCATCACCATCGCTGAAGCTACAAGTACAAGATATTCATGCAAAGCAAGCTTGGGTGAGAGACATACAAGAGGCAAAGAAAAAACTAGGTAAGCTTTTTAAAATTCATATGATGGGGTAATAATATTTTTGGAATGTAGATTTAGGGGGTAAAAAAAATTTTGATTTTGGATATAAGGGAATAAAAAAAAAGGGGGGATGTGAGCTACAAGTACAAGATATTCATGCAAAACAAGCTAGGGTGAGACACATATATACAAAGGCAAAGAAAAAACTAGGTAAGCTTTTTGAAGTAAATATAACTTTGGTAACACTTGCTACATGTCCTTTCCTTATTATTTTTTTTCAATTTTGCCTCTTTAACAATTTTACTGCTATAACTAAGAGATTACCATTACACTTACATTTCTCCAAGGGCAATCAGTATACTGGCAGTTCGCAGTATAAACATATTAATTGGTAGGAAAGAAATAATAAAAAAAAGGTAATTGCAGCAAGTCTAATTTAAGGAGTATTGATGTAAGGGATTAGAAAAAGGGGAATGTGAGATATAGGGGTAAAAAGGCAGGATCTGGGAAAAAGAAAAGAAAAAAAGGGAAGGGAGGGAAATAAAAAAAAAAAAAAGCAGATTTGGGAAATGAGCACCCCTATGTCACCCCTCCTTCTCATTTTAAAGGTTAAATATGAAGCACATCATAATATTTTTAATTAAAAAAATTTAATTTAAAGGTGGATTTCAAGAGTAATGAAATTGATGAAATATTTGTTTATCAAGTCTGATAGATCACTAGGAAAAATTGAAAATTCGCCACCTGTTGAGTGTCAACAATACTGTTTAACCCTTGACCTGTTGTATCCGCCATCTGAGTTCATATGATGCTGAGAAAAGTCATTGACACTATCAACATGTTCTGACAAGGATTAATTTTTTAACCTAAGACTTGTAATTAATTGAGATTCTATAGTCAAATATAATAAGATCAAAATATTATTGTAGATAAAAGTACTGTTTATGTCATAAAATCCAGACATATGACCATTTTTTTTTTACCTCAACAGCATTCAAGATATAATACAAACTCTACAACAACCTTAACAATGCATATGGACAAGGGGCATTGGTTGGCCAAGTGGTCTAAGTAGTTCTACTACCATAATCACTTTCCAGTCAAAACTTGGGTGGTGAGATTGAACCCTGCTTGTATTAGTGCACTCAACTCCAATCTTAATAGACTAGGATTGTCGGTTTCCCTATTGAAGGTCAGTGGTTTTCTCCGGGCACTCTGACTTCCTCACCAATATAGACTGGCCGCCACAATGTAGTCCAAAAATATTGAATTAAATTCCTTACAATTCTTTTATATAGCTCTTACGTTAGAATTCTTATTATTCTTTATTATTTGTTGGATACAGATTTCTGTGTTTTGGTGTTCAAATTGGAACCACAAATTTGAAGGTTCAACAAAGTAAATTTCAATAGACTGTTTTACATGCAGACTGAAATTTGGTTAATACACATAAAAATTAGGGTGTAAAACAAATGCAAATAAATATCAAACAGATACCTTCCATTATTACACACCCATAATCATTATAGAACTATTAGTTTTATGCAATTCTCAGTTGGTATTAATAAAACACAACTATTAAAAACATATGGTCTAAATATTATGCAATCAATTTAAGTGCCAATATATTCTATGCATAAACAAATCAAAGTTACATCAAGTGAAAAGGAAAACAATTTTGTTTGATAGTCTTTGCAATTTATTTTGAAGTTAATAATAGATTTATGATGATTAACTAAAATAATTGAATTTTCATTTAGCAGTAGATCCAAGATTAGTAGATTAATTGCTAAAGTAGTCTTGTCTGGTAAGACCACCCTATGGATATCTCTGAAATATGAAACTGGTTTCATGTCATTAGATATCTGACTTGGAGGATTGTATCAATGGCATGCATTTTACCTAGACTAATTAAAATTGTTAAAATGCTGACCTATTTATTTTCTAAATTTTCTCCTCACTGAAGATTTCATCTTTCATTTAGTTTAATAATCTGGATGTACAGTGGCGGATCCAGCCATTTTAAAAAGGGGGGTTCCCAACCCAGAGTAAAGGAGGGGTTCCAACTATATGCTCCCATTCAAATGCATTGATCGGCCAAAAAAAAGGGGGGGTTCCAACCCCCGGAACCCCCCCCCCCCCCCCTGGATCCGCCACTGATGTACCACACAATGCATATGCACAGTGACACCAATAGTCACCAACCAACTCCCCTTCCCCTCCAAAAAAAATAATAGCAAAAAGATATTACAGGTTGAAAAATACCATTGAGATTATTGTGAATGTTGAATTGTCACAATATCATTCCTTTCCCTTAAATATGAATTACTCAGGCAATGATAACTGTGTCATCAGTCTAGAATTTCTCCACATTTCTTTACATACATGTATGACTGGTGCATTGTACATGTATTTCTAGAATAAATATGTGATCAATCACATGAAGAAATTGTAGTAAGAATAGGGTAAATGGCACATAGTGTTGAAGGCTGCACTGTGACGTGTTCTGCTATAATGTCTTCGTCATTTGAACTCTGGTGGAATTATTAGTTGTCTCATTGGTAATCCATCATACCACATCCCCTTATTTTTATATTGAACAATTGTGTACTTATACTAGATCAAGAGTTAAGACAGTAGTGTTATAATGAACTGTAAGTTTCTTAAAACATACTTTATGGAAACTCTTCTAGATTTGAAATAACATAAAGATACTTGTTAATTGTTAAAGACAGCATAGTTTTTTGGCTGGAATGCACAAAGTGCAAAACTTACATCAGGTGGGTAAAAGTGGGTCCCTATTTTGTGTAAAAATTCTCTTACAGTTTTCAACCCAGATTCCACTGGCAGATCCAGAAATTTTCATAAGGTGAGGCCCACTGACTGCCTAGGAGGCCTTCTCTAGACATGCTCCAGTGATTCCTTATATAATAAACAAAATTTTTTCCACAAAGGTGGGTAAGTGGGGAGACTGGGCCCCTTGCTTCCTCTTAATCCTCTTAATCCTCCTCTGGATTCTTTAAATTTACTGACAGTTGTGCACCTGCTACTATGGAATTGTTTTTTAAAAAAAAACTTTTCGCCTACCTTCACAGTGGTAAACTTTTGCAAAAATCTTCTCATCTGAACATAATTTCAAAATTTGATAGATTTGTTTGAGGTAATATAATTTTGCTTAGAAGCTGTATATATCATTGACATATTACCCTTTGGGGGATCCAGGATTTTTGAAAGGGAGCATATTTGTTGACAATTGAATTTTTTCGGCAGAGCAATTCAAGTTGAAAAAATTCTAGATAAAAAAAAAATTGGCCATGAAGGTGTATTATATGTAGCTTACACCCTCTTTCTCATCCGTTCCTATGAATTAAAAGGAAAAAAACTCCAGGGCGTTTATAGCCTATAACAGTTTAGTAAGTTTAATCTTTAAAAAAAACAAACTTTTACTAAAATCAAAATAACCTGAAAAAAACGTTTGAGAAAATGTCAAACTATTAAACTGTCACATGATCTTCTCTTGTCATAACATACATATACATCTACTTAGTCAAATAAATTAGGAATATGCTCAGTGGCGGCTCCAGAACTTTTGTAAGGGAGGGCCCGCTCCAGTCACCCTTCAGTGATTCCCTATATAATCAACCAAATTTTTTCCCCTGGATCCGCCTAAAAAGAAGATCATTCGTTCGTTAAATTGAGACTCAAGGGCTCTATACAATAAAAAAAGTAATTACAAATTTAAGTTGGTCTTGAATAATTCTATCATGCTGTAATAAGTAAGAAGTAGAAATTTTCAGGTCTTTTGTCATCTCTTTTGAATGCCATTGCAATCGTCAATCAATTATCTCATTGGCAGTGATACCACATCTTCTTATTTTTATGTTACCACACCTACATATTGATGTTTCATTGTTTAGGAATTTTAAAAGAAATTGTGGAATTTGATCATGATGATAGATGTATCATCTGTTTCCATGGTAACTGTTTTGATATCTTTTCAGATCATTGATAAGTTCCAATACACATCTTATTATCAGTGTAAACGTCTGTTATATAATTTGATGTAGATGGATTTTGGTTAACCCATGCTTATAAGTGTACCTGTTGCACATTTTGTACATAGAATTAAAATAACATTTATTGCATCAGAGTTATTAAAACTTCAAAAGTTGATTTCGGACAAAATTTTCTACATTGCATGTTTCTTTTAAAGTGTTTTTTTTTCTATGTCTATGGAAATTTTTTTTTTTGAAAATGGCAATGTTTAAATTAAGGCCTTAAATGTATTCTAAAGCTAAACAAAAACAAAAAAATACAAAGGAGTAGGTCTGGTAAGGGCCGATTTTGGCCTCAAATTTCAGGTTCATCAAACGAAAGATTTTGGACACTTTTTAATCACTTAAGTGTCTATTTAAATTGATTCAATAAGTTCAAGTAAAAGATTTTAACTGATTTAGTCATTAAAAACACTCCAATTCAAGCTTAAATATGAAAAATCTATCAAATATGCCAAAAAACGTCACTGTTAAGATAGTCTTTGTCAAAAATGAAAGTGGCCGCATCCGTGTTCATCCTCAACCTTTATATATGTTATGTATTATCATCAAATACAACTTGCATTTCAATATTATGAATGAACACGAATGCGGCCACTTTCATTTTAGACGGAAACCGTCTAAAATTTAACTAAAAGGCTCAAATTGTGAAGATTTCAGTAATTTAGCATGACTTAATGATGCTAGTACCCGATATGTGTGCAGTGTATTGTCAAAAACAGGCCATATTTATGTAGCAGAAGCATTCTACTTTCCAATAAATAAGTAAAAGATTACATTTGCACACTTTTGTCAAAAAACTATATTCTGGGGCCAAAAAGGGGTCTTACTGAACTTACTCCTTTCAATAGGAACAATGCTAAAACAAACAGTATGAACCACAAACATCTTGACTCCTCATCTTAAAAATAGATACAAGCAAAGACAGACACAAAATTAAGTGGGATTAGAACATGACAATTCTTTTACTCCAAAACCTTCCCTTTTGCCTATCTTAACCTTATATATCAAACTAAAACATAGAATATGAAAACATGCACATTGCAGTTTCAAACATGATTATTACTCAATTTATTTCACTTGACTGGGCGGAGCTGTCCCGTTGGCTCATAATAAACCAGTCCATCTATAGATAGGTGGGTTAGGATAAACTCATCAATGAAGTGTCCAGTCATTATTTTGTAAATTCCTTTGATGACACTGATAGATGATTATAAATCACTGATAATTATAACAGCAATCATCCTAATCACACACATTTTTAAATAGACTGTCCTTATGCAAATTAAAATGTAAGCTCCGCCCGATCAGTTGAAATAACATTGGTAATATCAGACCACTTAATTGAGCAAAGAAAATAGGGCATAACTTATAAAACCGGATCAAAATGTTCTTTCTGCATTTTGTCAAAATGATTGATTGTTTTAAGTTTTAGAAAAAAAACAATATGTATGAATAATTTGGAAAATGCAACTAAGACAGATTATAAATATATGATCTATTTTGCTAATCAAATCCCCTGGTTTCATTAGCAATTAATAACACAGGAAGAAACCTTAGCGTCATTGTTGTAGTGCTAAGGGACATTGTTCACAACTATTAGTGCAATAAAATATTTAAAGTTGAAAAAAAAAGGGAAAAAAAAGAAAAAAATATACCATTGATAGATTTAGAGACTAAATTGAACCTGAAACATTGCAAGATGAAGCCAGCCATAAAGAACTCAACTGGTGAATTAATTAGGCTACTGTAACCATAATCAAATGATTCATCAAAACTATTTGGGTCACATCTTTTGGGAGATCAGTCATTTTAATGATTAATATGTCTAATTTAGTTACTTATAAATATTCAGGTTGCAAAAAATTCTTATAAAGTGATGCATTTGATCAGATCTGTGTGGAATCTCAAAATTTAGTATGACATGGCTATAAGTGAACACTATAAGAAATTGCTGTATCTTTGAATACTTTATATTACCGTATAGCGGGTTATTTTCGCTGGTGTAAAATTTAGCGATTCACGTTGAATAAAAGAGGGACGAAAGATACCAAAGCGACAGTCAAACTCATAAATCTAAAACAAACTGACAACGCCATGGCTAAAAATGAAAAAGACAAACAAACAACAGCACACACGACACAACATAGAAAACTAAAGAATAAACAACACGAACCCCACCAAAAAACTAGGGGTGATCTCAGGTGCACCGGAAGGGTAAGCAGATCCTGCTCCACATGCGGCACCCGTCGTGTTGCTTATGTGATAACAAATCCGGTAAATAGTCTAATTCGGTAGGTCACATTCATGAAATGGAAGGGGATTGTAGTTACGACGTAAGGAACATATCCGATATCATTTGTGAAATGGTTATTCCATAGCAGTCAACCAACTCGTGATGGCGTCCGTAAAATTTACGAAGGGATGATTTCAACTTCACCATTTGGAACTCTTGGTTTAATAGCTTCCTTGTGAGCAGCAACCCTCTATCAAGAAAATCATGATAGGAAATGAATAATGTATATGAAATATTTTGGCGGTTATTATTTTGGCGGATTCAAAACATTCATCAATACATTTGCATGTTCACTTTTAAATTGGCGGAATTCATTTTGGCCTTTTTGTTCTATCCACAAAATTAAACAAAAATTTACATCCCACGAAAATAACCTGCTATACGGTACTACATGCAAACTGAAAGTCCTGATCAACTACTTGCTGCTGTACTTTAAAACATTTAAGTTATGCAAAATTACTCTATGTTAAGTCACTCTGACTTAAAAAAAATAAATTTATGATGATTGTTCTGATAAATTTACATGAAAAGTTTAAACTTGTGTAACTTGTGCATATACCACATCAATAACCTAATTATTAGTGGAAGTCTTAATTTAAATTTTATCATGTGGTAGTATTTTTTGTTATTTTAGAAATTTAAAATTTCTGCTTTAATTATTATAGATGATAAGAACCACTATCGTGTGTATGAAATTGCAAAAATAGTAAAATAACTCAAGTTTTCAAAATACCATTAACATTATTGATAAATGAATGGTAAGAAGCAAATGATTATTTACATTGAATAACCTTGACAAGGTCAAAAGAATTCCTAACAACACCTCTCTGTCTGATACTTACAAGCTACAATTAGTGATGATTACTTGTTATGATTTTTCTGATCAGCTGTTATATGGGGCTCCATAAGGATATCCAGAAATTTTACAGTAGCAGAATGTTAACTTTCCATCTCATATTTAAAGATAAGAAATTAAACTAAATTACTATAATGATAGCCCAGCACTTATACTTTGAGGCGTTCTTAAAATGAATGGACGTGAAAGGTTTTACTCATTGTTGAAGGCTGTAAAGTATAGTTGTCAGTTTTTTATGTCATTTGGTCTCTTGTGGAGAGTTGTCTCATTGGCAATCATACCACACATTTTTGTTTTTTATGTTGCTATGTAGTTTTGCTTTGGATGAAAATTTAGTTTTGCTTTGAATGAAAAAAATGTCTTCATATAAATTCAGTAGTTGATCCATTTAAACTCAGCAATTTATAAAGAAGTTATTCATTTTACTATAAATTGCTTACCCGGTATAATGCACATTCAGGGATCTGACATAGGACCTTTATAATAAGTAAGAATTGTAATTTAGAGGGGTTTTTGGAATACAATTCAGTTATAGGGTTATAATAATTTCATGTTTTCTGATTACACATATACTAGTAACCTTATTTGTTTTTGTTAAAGGCATACAAATTGTTTTATCAAAATATATTGATTTAAAAAAAAATATAAATTAAAAACTGGATAAATTTAAGAAAATTTACATTTACATATTTAGTAATTTTTCACCTCAAAATTCAGTTTAAGAAACTTAGAATCAATAGAAGTTTTAGGACAGCAGCTTAACAATAGAATACAATTGTAAAGATATTCTGCTGTTCTTAAATGCTATTAGACAATATTTCTTTGAGGAAATGTTGATAATTTATACAGAGCGAGAAAGGACAAGGTTCACTAATGGCACAAAATGGCCTAAAATATCAACTTTATCATAAAACACCAAAAAGGTCTCAATTTGGTTCATAAATGGGTCTATTTCAAAAGTGTAAATGCTAAATATGTCAGTTCTTTTCATAAGACTACAAGATATTCGCCAAAGTAAGCCCATTTTGGACATTTTGTCAAAATATGATGATTTTGTGCATTTTTCAGAGCTAAAAGCTTTTGAAACACCTTGGCCGCCACCTACGATCCAGAATGTGTTGTAACCAAAAGATTCCAATTTTGATATAGATTTCATCAATATAAAAACTTTTTGGATTGTAGATGGAGTCCAAGGTTAATTATGCCAAAAACAATTAAAATTATGGACAAAAAGTACCAAAATTGACCTTCTAGTACAAATTATGCTCATTTAAGGGGTCATTGCTCCATAAATAGTAAAGGAAAGTGCCAGAAAAAATATTTTTGTCTTAGTAGTATTATCACAAGTATTTCTATGTGACATTTGTAATTTTTTGCCACAATTTAAAAAACATAAAAAAATCAGGGCCAATTTTAACCCTTCGTGAACTTTCTCCTTTCTTAACTTATGAAGTAAAAATTATATTTTGACTTAAGGATGTACGTAGGTGAGGTTTTGGAAATGGTGTCAAATGTTCGGACTCCTTGGTAATTTTCCATCAATACAGGGTAAAATATTTTGCCCCATAGCACCCCTTTTTCTTTGTATAAAAGACTTCAATAGCTCATAAAAGGCCATTTTCCAAAATTTGAGCAATTTCGTAATTTTTGTTCTTTGGATTTGAGACCCAAATAATACCAATGCAAATGTAAGGTAAAAGTCCGAGTCAGCCTTTTCCCGCTTTTTTTAAAAACTCAAATATCTCGAAAAGGAGGTCCATGACCTATCAATATTTTTAGCTTTTTTTTGTTCCTTAACTGGTACTCTTTCAAAATGTAGTATCAATTTTAATTTCTTGATTTTTTAAATTTCACCTAAGTACATCCTTAAGGATTAGAATTAAGTAATTGAAAGATTGCATAAAAACATAGATTTTTGAAACATAATCAAAATTAATATTGTACAATTAGCAATCAAGTGTATCCTTAATACCATGTCTATAAACAAAAAACTCCCAAATGTCTTTCATGATTTTGTGTTAGCAGTTAGCTACTGATATAAGCTCTATCCTCCTACAAGCTGTATAATTCACTTTGACATTGAAGTATGATGCTAATGTTAAGGTGAGCTATACATCATAGGTAACAGGTAGGTAGAGGTACCAGGTACTCTTATAGAAAACCTGTCATCATTATTCTACATAATTCACATAATAAGAACAGAAAAATAGTTGTGTTCAGCTGAGGAATAAGGAATGGAGAGAATTAAAAATTCAAGGAATCTTATTTATTTTATTTTTTTTGTATTTTATATGCAAGTCTGCCAAAGTGGTTCATTTCCTCCCTAATTATTTATAAAAAAAATTGTCAATTGATGTTGAATCATTTCCTGCAGAAATCATGGTTTATTGATAATTGTTGGCTGACACTCTTTTAGGCTTAGTTAAAAAAAAATATAGAAGTTCTTTCCACTAGAAATAATCACAAAAAAACATGGTATTATAAATTTTTGACTTTTGAAAATATCATATATCATTTATTGGATGTTTTAGTTTGGTTAATGATCATTATGCACTCAGTTTTTTATGGTGGAAAAAATAGAAATTTTCTAGACTCTAAAATTTTTCTCATTTATAATGGAAAAAAGAGTGTCTATGAAAAACTGAAAAGTTATTTTAAAATTGTTCAATTTTAAAGAGCATAAAATTTTACCTCATGTCCCATTATAAATTGCTAGGTTGTTTTGATTTACAAGACATTAACCTGCTGGTAAACAGGTATCCAGGAGGACAATTAATGTCTCATTATAAATCATTAAGATGTGTCAGAATTACCAGGAGTTATTTTGATTTACAAGACATTCACCAGCAGAGATTCAAGGCTTTGAACTATTTTTGGTGAAGACAATTTGTTTGTTGAAGTAGATTTTTATCTTTTCTATCTGTTGTACAGATATTCTGAAGTTTATGTCTTGATGTTTTGGCATAAATTTGATTTTGGGTGTATTGTTTTCTTTCTGATGATGTACATGTTGCTATGGTTACAAAGTATTTTCCAAATTGAGATTATGATTACACAGACAGTGCAATGTAATTTGTACAGTAAAACCTCTGCCAGTCTGGTCTTCATTCATGTTTACATGTTTAAGGCTCTGATTGGGGAATTTTTTTTAGATATTCCGTCAGTAAATAAGAGGTTCTGAAAGGTAACTTACTATTAAGTATAAAAGTTTTATAGCTTTCTGTTCATGTACCTTTAAGCTTGAAGGTTGACACAACCCTAAAGAGATTGACAGACAAGGGATGTAACTATACTCAATGTTCAATTTCAAATATTTCAGTTCTTTTACCACAATTATTTTGTGTCACAAACCTATGCTGTGTCAAATATTCAAACACAATCCAAATTCAGTGTTTTAAGCTCAAATATAGTGTCTTTATTTGTTCAGGGTTTCGACCTCTGCAGGAAAATCCGGTTTGCTGTCACTCTGACAGCCTCTTGTTTTATTATTTATTTTGTATCGTATACATAAATTCCTTCTATCTTTTTCAGAATTACAAGAAGAAACTTTAACCATGCCAGAATTCAAACAGAAATTAAAGGGGAAGAACCTAACATCCACACCAAAAAAATCCAAACTGGTAAAAAATATTGACTCAGTGGAAGTTGAATCAGACAGAAGCTCTGATGGTTGGTATTTTGTCTTTAATTATACTAAGTTAATTTTCAGGCTCGCCAATTCAAGGAGAAACTCTCACATTTTAATTTGCTTGCTCACACATGAAATTTCTGCAACTAGGGAGGTCTAAATCTTGATTGAACAAAATGTCTTCAGTTATCCTTCAATATGGATTGATTCTTAAATTCATGGTTCTATAAAATTGACTACTGTGGATTTATATATTTTCGTGTGTACCAATTTTTGTGGATTAAAGAAAACTTAATTTCATGATTTGCTGAAGTTTGCATACAAGCCTATATAAAATGTGTTATTTTTTGTACATTTAATTTTGTTGTTCAACTGTTCCTGTGAAATCCACGAAAAATTGGTATCCAACCACAAAAGCAAATTTTGTTGAATAGTTGACTGAATTTTCTGGATTTAGGGACTTTGAAGTTTTGAAATGGCTGCTGTTAGCATGGATACAACAGAACAAGAATTTGGGGTCCTTTATCATTCTAACACAGGATTACTTTATTGCGTTTAAGTTAAGAGGGACTGTTTTTCAATATTCTACGGACCTCCAGGATTGGCCTTGTTTGAGTTTAATGTATATAAGAACTTTATATTTTTTTTAGATTTTAACATACTAGGGACCACAAGGAAGGACCTAGTTGGAGACAGATATGTAGCAGCTGAATTTGAGGATGGAACAACAAGACCTTTATTTAAAAGGAAACTACAAAAAACTATTGTAGAAGGTTTGTTAATTTTAGATAAATATGAGCAAAACCCTTATCATATGGTAATCTATAATAGCACCAAACCTTAAACAAATCAAGTGAGAAAACTACTAGCCTGATTAATGATAAAAAAAAATAATGTCAGATTGCAGACTGTAAACAAATTCATTTTCATGGCCTTTCCTGCCATTTTTGAAAACTTGAATATTTTGAATTAAATTATCAATATTTTAAGCTTATTTTGTTCTTTAACAAATGCTTTTCCAACTTAAGTATCAATTTTAAATTCTAGATTTTTAATTTCACCTAAGGACATTCTTAATAAATACTGTTATGTTCTTTGCAGAAAACTCCACAGCAAAGTTAGAATGTGAAGTTGCAGGAATACCTCAACCAAAAGTCCTCTGGTTGAAGAATAACCGTCCATTGTTTGAATCAGATCATTGCAAGGTCGTTACAGATGGGGCCACACACACACTCGAGTTTACAGACATCAGGAAAGGGGACACAGGCCTATATACGGCCAGAGCTATGAATGTTAATGGGTCCACAATCAGCACAGCAGAATTATATGTTGGAGAAGGTAGGTCAATTTGTGGAAAAAATTGCATGAATAATGAAAACCATAATGTCCTTGGATTGATAGCCACATCTAAGTCTAAATTTACCTTTGGGAGGGACCAAGTGGACTTAGAAGTTCTACTATTGTACTCACATGCCAGTCAACTCTGAGTTGAATTTTAACCTTGCTGTGGGAATGCACTTAACTACAATTTTAATTGACTAGTTAACCTATTGCAGTTAAGTGGTTTTCACTGGGCACTTCGGCTTCCTGCACCAATATAAACTGGCCACCATTAATTAGCCAAAAGTGGCACTTAAAAATGAGTTTAAACACCAATCAATCTATCAAACAACATAGTGCAGTGAGATTAATATTTCTCAGATCAATTCTTGTCCTATGCCAAACAATTGATTAGTAATGTATACTCAAATTATTCAAGTTTATACAAATGACTTGTATGTGGAAAGCTATACTGTTAAAAAGAACTAATTTATTAAAAATTACATACGCTGTGCATGTGTTATGAAAAAAAAAATTGGTTTAAGTAATAGATAAAAGAAGAAAACTCCAATTAAAAGAAGTTGCCTGAGGGAGTTGCAACCCTCAATTTCCAAAATTTAGTATCTTTAATCCAACCAATATATGGAAACCATTAATTAATTTATGGACCCTGTCTTTCTGGGAAAAAAAATGATGAGTTATGTTTGTACTTTTTAGTCCAACCATCCTTGCTGAATAAATATAAAGAAGGACTATCAGACTCCAAGTACCAGACCCCAGCTTACTTCTTCCAGATGAACAGTTGTCAAGTAGAAGAAGGGCGCTTGGCTCGCTTTGATTGTCGTGTGGTAGCTTACCCTAAACCAGAAATTGTATGGTAAGAATATACTTTTTGAAAGCCATCAGATTTTTTATGTTTTTCTTTATAATTCTATGTTATCAAATTTTTTTATGAATTTTGACATTCAATTGTTATCTGCTCTTTGGTCGGTTGTTGTCTCTTTGACATGTTCCCCATTTCTATTGTCAAATTTGTTTATACATCCTATCCCACAAGTCCTGACAGTATTCAACAAATTGCCACACAAAAAAAATATTTATTTGTTTGTCTTTAATTCAATAGAAATATTTTGAAGTTTAAAGTCAAATTTGTCATATCATTATACAATTATTATAATAAAATGAAATACACTATTGTACTATGAGAATTTTGTTATAAGCTGTGTCTCTTGGATTGAGGTAAATTGTATTTTCTTGGATATTTAATTTCATGAATTTGCTAGATTTTACAGACAAACCTATAGAAATTTTGTACTTTGTTAAACATTATATTTGAGGTTCACCTTTTAATACCCTGGAAATCCATAAACCAGCAAATAATATTGAATCCATAGTGTTTAACATTAGATGACATCAATATAAATATATTTTACAGGATGAAGGATGGAAAGATAGTAGAACCAAATGACAGATACAAACTCCTAAACTTTAACAATGAAATCTACTCCCTTCTGATCCAGAATGTTGTCAAGGAAGACATGGGAAGATATACATGCTGGGCTCACAACAAATATGGCGAGGCCATGACAGAAGCTTATCTAAATGTTATTGGTAAGTTATTAGAGCTATCAATGGCTGGGCTCACAACAAATATGGCGAGGCCATGACAGAAGCTTATCTAAATGTTATTGGTAAGTTATTAGAGCTATCTATGACTGGGCTCACAACAAATAAGGCGAGGCCATGACGGAAGCTTATCTTAATGTTATTGGTAAGTTATTAGAGCTATCAATGGCTGGGCTCACAACAAATATGGCGAGGCCATGACGGAAGCTTATCTTAATGTTATTGGTAAGTTATTAGAGCTATAAATGGCTGGGCTCACAACAAATATGGCGAGGCCATGACGGAAGCTTATCTTAATGTTATTAGTAAGTTATTAGAGCTATCAATGGCTGGGCTCACAACAAATAAGGGGAGGCCATGACAGAAGCTTATCTTAATGTTATTGGTAAGTAGTTAAAACTATCAATGGCTTTGCTCACAACAAATATGGCGAGGCCATGACGGAAGCTTATCTTAATGTTATTGTAAGTTATTAGAGCTATCAATGGCTGGGCTCACAACAAATAAGGGGAGGCCATGACGGAAGCTTATCTTAATGTTATTGGTAAGTTATTAGAGCTATCTATGAATGGGCTCACAACAAATAAGGGGAGGCCATGACGGAAGCTTATCTTAATGTTATTGGTAAGTTATTAGAGCTATCAATGGCTGGGCTCACAACAAATAAGGGGAGGCCATGACGGAAGCTTATCTTAATGTTATTGGTAAGTTATTAGAGCTATCAATTGCTGGGCTCACAACAAATGTGGCGAGGCCATGACGGAAGCTTATCTTAATGTTATTGTAAGTTATTAGAGCTATCAATGGCTGGGCTCACAACAAATAAGGGGAGGCCATGACGGAAGCTTATCTTAATGTTATTGGTAAGTAGTTAAAACTATCAATGGCTGGGCTCACAACAAATATGGCAAGGCCATGACAGAAGCTTATCTAAATGTTATTGGTAAGTAGTTGGAGCTATCAATGGCTGGGCCCACAACAAATATAGCAAGGCCATGACAGAAGCTTATCTAAATGTTATTGGTAAGTAGTTAGAGCTATCAATGGCTGGGCCCACAACAAATATGGCAAGGCCATGACAGAAGCTTATCTAAATGTTATTGGTAAGTAGTTAGAGCTATCAATGGCTGGGCCCACAACAAATATGGCAAGGCCATGACAGAAGCTTATCTAAATGTTATTGGTAAGTTATTAGAGCTATCAATTGCTGGGCTCACAACAAATATGACGAGGCCATGACGGAAGCTTATCTTAATGTTATTGTAAGTTATTAGAGCTATCAATGGCTGGGCTCACAACAAATAAGGGGAGGCCATGACGGAAGCTTATCTTAATGTTATTGGTAAGTTATTAGAGCTATCAATGGCTGGGCTCACAACAAATAAGGGGAGGCCATGACGGAAGCTTATCTTAATGTTATTGGTAAATAGTTAAAACTATCAATGACTGGGCTCACAACAAATATGGCAAGGCCATGACAGAAGCTTATCTAAATGTTATTGGTAAGTAGTTAGAGCTATCAATGGCTGGGCCCACAACAAATATAGCAAGGCCATGACAGAAGCTTATCTAAATGTTATTGGTAAGTAGTTAGAGCTATCAATGGCTGGGCCAACAACAAATATGGCAAGGCCATGACAGAAGCTTATCTAAATGTTATTGGTAAGTAGTTAGAGCTATCAATTGCTGGGCTCACAACAAATATGACGAGGCCATGACGGAAGCTTATCTTAATGTTATTGTAAGTTATTAGAGCTATCAATGGCTGGGCTCACAAGAAATAAGGGGAGGCCATGACGGAAGCTTATCTTAATGTTATTGGTAAGTTATTAGAGCTATCAATGGCTGGGCTCACAACAAATAAGGGGAGGCCATGACGGAAGCTTATCTTAATGTTATTGGTAAATAGTTAAAACTATCAATGGCTGGGCTCACAACAAATATGGCAAGGCCATGACAGAAGCTTATCTAAATGTTATTGGTAAGTAGTTAGAGCTATCAATGGCTGGGCCCACAACAAATATAGCAAGGCCATGACAGAAGCTTATCTAAATGTTATTGGTAAGTAGTTAGAGCTATCAATGGCTGGGCCAACAACAAATATGGCAAGGCCATGACAGAAGCTTATCTAAATGTTATTGGTAAGTAGTTAGAGCTATCAATGGCTGGGCCCACAACAAATATGGCAAGGCCATGACAGAAGCTTATCTAAATGTTATTGGTAAGTCATTAGAGCTATCAATGGCTGACTCTGGAGTCATATTATTTATTTTATTCAAGTATGATTGTCATGAGACAACCACCACCAGAGACCAAATCATATTATAGATTGTAGTATAGCCTTATAAAATAAACGAAACCCGTACCCCTAGTCAGCTATAAAAGGCCTTGTGTCTATTTGATAAAAAATGACAAGTTGTTGGCCATCTTAGAGGAGCAAAAAAGTCAAAATACTTATTTAACAGCTATAGCTTTGCAACTTCATATCAGATTTTTAATAAAAGTGCTTAGAATGTAAGTTTTGGTCAGCTTAAAACATATGATGTCTAAAAAAAAAATCAATCCCTTAATTATATAGACATCTCTATCAGTTGCAATTGGGTTTCTATTTCCTTGACTTTTATTCCACATGCATGTTTTTTTTTTTTTCAAAAAGAATATTTATCATTTTGTTTTATTTTCACAGCTTTTCATGATCAGCAAGAAGAAGGTGACATTTCACCACAGTTCCTGACAAGATTCTACGACCAAACATTGACCGAAGGTGTGCCTGCGGAATTACAATGCCTCATCGATGGCCGTCCATTTCCCACGATCAAATGGCTGTTTAATGACTGTGAAATCATACCAAATGATAATGTTCACATTTTACAAGAGAAAAACTTGATTGGTCTATGTATAAAGGAAGTGACCTCAAATGACCTTGGTACATACACATGTAATCTAAAGAATGCCCTTGGAGAGGCCAAATGCAGTGCAGGATTAAATGTTCTCAGTGAAAAGATCAAGAATGTTCCTGTATTGCCCAAATTTTTAAGGAAACTATCTGACCAAAATGTTAGAACCGGAGAGGGTGTCACCTTTGAAGTTGTTGTGATAGGTGAACCACCGCCAAAAGTCACATGGTTATTTAATCATAAACCAATATCGGTAAGTTTCAATTTAAACTGATATTTCAGTATACTGTGGATTTATTAACTTTTTAGATGTCAAATTGTTGTTGTTTGAAGAAAAGGTGTCATTTTGGAGATTCTTGGTTTGATTAATTTTTGTTAATTATTATTTTGCCCAGGGACATTTTACTGTGGTGATATCATTTAAAGATGTAAAAGAGGTATGAAACTGAATTGATTTGGTAATTTGATTTCCTTAAATTGCTGAATATACTACTCCAAATGTCTTGTTTCTGCATCAAGAAATTATAATAGTCAGAAAAGGAAATTTTAAGTCAAAAATAATATTAATTTGCAATAATTTATGTTTTCCATAGTTTATGCATTGAACTCAAATTTGTCTATAGGAAACTCGCCGAAGATATAAGATAAGCCAGGATGGAGATGTCTATAGACTGACCATTGAAGATTTGATCCTGGATGACGATGGTAAGATCACATGTAAAGCCGTCAACAGTGAGGGAGAAGTCTACTCCAGTGGAAACCTCCTCGTCAGAGAATCCAGGAAAGGATCAGAAAAACCAGAAGAACCTAAGTAAGTTTATGTAAAAAAAAGAAGATGTGGTATGATTGCAAATAAGACAACTCTCCAAAAGTGACCGAATGAAACAGAAATAAACAATTATACCCATACAGCATAGCAATCTATCACAGCTGTTAAATTCATCAGCACAAAAAATACTTCAGTTAACCTTTCTTAATTTTATATGGCAACTTGTTTCTGTTATAAACAGCAATTTAAAAACATTGTAAGGTTCCTTTACCCTTTAAAAAACTGAGGTCTGGCTGTGTAATACTGGTTTCAATACCTGCAAATTCTATAAAATGATCTCACACGTTAGACCCAAGTTTTGACCTAAAGTGTTAAACAAATTCTTTGAATTCAGAAATGTTTGCCATGTTTGTTTTTTTGTTGATGCAAAAGTTCAAATTAAATAATTTGTGCATGAATAAGAAAATCACATATTAAGTTTTAATTTGAGCATTATTTTATACAATATTTTATGTTGAAAAGGCAACAATTAAACTTTCAATTTTGTTCAACAGTTGCAACAATAAATGCATGCTCCAATTGGAAATTAAGGTAATATGCTCATTGCTGCTGAAATGTAAGATTTATTGCTTATAGTTTTTCAAAAAGGTAAACATAGTACATGTACTCGTATATATACCACATCTTCTTATACTTACTTATATTGACACATTTTTATCGTTTTACTTTTGTTTTTAGATTCACACAGAAAGACTTTGATGCTAAATATGGCTACCTACCAACATTTATAAAGAAAATAGAAGATACTTCCATTCCTACAGGAAAAGATGGAAAGTTTGAATGCAGAGTGATGGGAATTCCAGAACCAACTGTCACATGGTAAGATTGGAATTATGGGATTAGTTATCGACTGTTCATCTATCATCTTTTCTTGTTTCTTTGTAGCAAGTACTAGGGGTTGTGATCCCATCCATATAAAACCAAAGACTTGAAAATTGGTATTTGCTGTTTTTTCAGTAAGCATGCAGCATTTAGGAGTAACTGAAAAGATTGAGGAAACTTTTAAACTTAATGTTGATTTTGAAACAGCCAAGTTCCACTTTTCAGAGATAAGTAATCATTGGGAAAAAAAACCTTTTTTTAAATGAAGAATTGTCAAAAAATGTACTTTGATAGATTGTTGATTCTTAAAGTCACTTTTGTCAGTGGCCAGTATTTATTGGTAGAAGAAGATAGTACCAAAAGAGAACTGTCGACCTTCAGGAGGGAAAGTGTTACTTCTTTTCTTCTTTTTAGTTAAGATTAGAGTCAAATGCACTTTGATACCATTAGATCAGAGTTCGCGAAATCTTTTTTTCCTTGGTGGTCCTTGCAGAAATCTGTTGGTCCTCACTATTAATTCTATTGAAAAATACTAAAATTGTGTCAGTCCTATGCCAAACTATGGAGGACTGCCACTTTTTGCGAACTCTGATTAGATTAGAACTCACAGCCTCATTGTTGAAAGTTGATATCAAGGAAATCCATGGAATCCACAGTATTGATAATAACAAATGGATAGTACCAAGTATTATTGTGGTGATCTTCTCATTGTCTTTTAATTTTCAGTGAATATAGTTGATGAATTTTAATTATCTCATTTTAGGAAGAAAGACGGCAGAAATCTGACAAATGATGGTCATTACTTAATATCACAAGACGGTGGTAACTGTTATCTGACCATCAGAGGTGCTAAAGATCGTGATCAGGGGCTTTATACATGTATTGTTGCCAATGCTGCTGGAGAAAACACATGCACAGCTTACATGAAACTGACTGAAGGTAAATATAACAGTAAATAAACTCATTGTAGATGCTAGGATTAAATTTTGTATTTATGCCAGATGCGTGATATTTTTGATGAAATATATTTTCAGTAAGATCTAAAATTTGTCAACAACTGAAGTTTGCAGCATTCTCATTAGCTATGAGCCTTCATTTGAATACTAAAAAAACATTCCATGGTGTTGAGATGGAAATATAAATAAACAGGACCAAAGATATTGAAATGGTTTACATTAAATATTTGTTGCATGAGTTTTTATTGAATTGAAAAACATTTAAGAGTTTGGAATTAGCAGTTGGCCACAGGTCTATGGGTTTCTTTAAAAACTTGATATTGCATTGCATAGCTGTGAAAATTGGTTGCTTATATAGGGAATCACTGAAGTATGACTTGAGTGGGTCAGTGGACCACTTTATCAAAAGATCTGGATCTGTCACTGCATTGATAAGCCTCTGGCCTTTGTTAGTCTTGTATTATTTAACTTTTAGTTTCTTGTGTACAATTTGGAGTTTAGTATGGTGTTCATTATCACTGAACCAGTATATATTTGTTTAGGGGCCAGCTGAAGGACGCCTCTGGGTGCGAGAATTTCTTGTTGCATTGAAGACCTGTTGGTGACCTTCTGCTGTTGTCTGCTCTATGGTCGGGTTGTTGTCTCTTTGGCACATTCCCCATTTCCATTCTCAATTTTATTCATAATAAAAATAAACTTATGAAACATGGCTTTATGTGATATTCAACTTTTCAGCTTTGAAACCAGGAGAACATTTTGACAGGGAGTCATCTCTTGCACCACTTATAAGAAAAGGAACAGGAGAAGGTTAGTCTATTTATAAAAATTGAATTTTGGATAGTCTCTCTTTTAAAAAAAAAGGTATTTAGCAAACTATGTATATGCAGACAATGAATAAGAGAGATTATTCCTGTTTTAATAGAAAATAAGGCAATTATTACAAAATGTTAAAAAGTTATGGGGTTTTATTCATTAAAAAAGTAGGATTTGCAGTTTTTGGACAATACTTTAAAAGTTGTTTGAAATGTTTTTCATGAAACTTTGTTGTCTGGTTTATAGAAATTAGAATAACCTCCATTTAGTTTTTAATAAATTTCTGATCTGAATTTGAGAAGTTATGAAGTTGTCTAAATAACTGGTTTTTTTTTCCATATTGGACTTAATAGCCATAAGGTGTATTCACCATATTGCTTTTTGTACAAATGTACATTTTATTTGTAGTTCCTACAATGCCATATGAAAAACCAACCATCAGTGATATAAGACCAGAATCCACCAGGTTGACATGGCAACCAGTATTGACGTCTGCTCTCTCACCTGACAGCAAAAATATCAAATACCTCATTGAAGGGAGAGAACTTCCTGATGCTGACTGGAGAAAACTGGCATCTGGTATCCATGGAAACACTCATCTGCTGAGAAACCTCAGACCACAGAGAGACTATGATTTCCGAGTGAGAGCAGAGAACCAGTTTGGGGTCAGTGATGCCACAACACCTGCCATGTTAGAAAGACCAAGAACAGGTATAAACGACACTATGCTTTCTTTTACAATTTTCAATGCACATGGCAGGTGCACTGAACTCCAAATTTGATTCACTAGGGTTTTCAGTTATTCTACCCAAAGTCAATGGTTCTGTTTTGGAATTCAAATAGTTTCTGTAGGCTCTCAGACTTTATCCACCAAGAAAAAATGACTGCCACAAAATAGAACAATTGCTTTGAAAGTGGCAGTAAACACCAATCAAACAATATATAATTGTAAAATAAAAATGATGCTGCCACTGCTATCATAAGTTTCATATTTCTCTTTCAGAAGTTGATGACTTTGCTGACAGCATGAAATCAAAAGTACCCCAGTTTAGGAGTAAGTAACATTTAAATCTTTCTACAAACTGAAAGATAGATTTAGTTTTTTTTACTTTCTCTTTTTTTATAACTTTTATAAATTTATATCAATAAAATAGAAGATGGGTAAAAATAAAATAGACAGGATGTAACAACACAATACAAAATGCAGTATTACCATGTTTGGTTAAAATAACTATGGATTAGATGTTTGGTCTCTATATGAACTACTCAGTGATATGGCTCTATGAATAGATGTTGTCACTTGATGAAATAGCAAGCTTTTCATTAAATCAACAATTTGTTTTTAACTCATAACTGTATTCATTTTTTATAAATAGGACCACCAGAACTTCCAAAATCAAAACCATTGATAGCCGACTTTGGAACAGATTCAGTCAAGTTGGCATGGCAACCAGCTTACGTACCACCTGCAGTGAAGACTGCACCCCCAGTGTCATACCGTTTGGAAGCCCAAGAATTACCAGCAACTGATTGGCTGCCTCTGAGTAGCAGACTAACAGACACAAGTCATTATTTATCAGACCTCCTTTCAGACAGGGACTACAATATCAGGGTCCGTGCTGAGAATAAATATGGTCTCAGTGAACCCACAGACTCTATTTGGATTCCAAGGGCAAAAGGTACACTATGATACTGTGATCAAATACTGCTATAACATCAATTTTTCTGCTACAGTAAAATTAATGTTGTGTTTGATCTAGATTTAAATGAAAAAAAAACAGGTGATAGTTGGAAAATTTAAGAACCAGTAGAATCTTTACCTATACAAATTAAACAGGTTTTCATTTCTTAAAGTCCATAAAAAAAAATTCATTGAAGCAAGGCCAAATTGAAAGATGCAGTGAGATAGGATTTTTTTATAATTAGTCATGTTAGTTGAAAGACAGTTATTCACTTGATTGTCAAATTTTAAAAGAAAACATATATTTATAGACATGATGGAGAAATTAGTATGTAAATATGATGGACTTTGGGATTTGGCATAAATTTGTATTTTGCTCCCAAATGAGTATAACAAGATGCTTCATACAAGCTCATGAATAAATAGTTATACAACTATCTATAAACAATTTCATGCTCACAAAATTTAATAAAAATTTATTGAAACATACAAAAATTTAGATATGTCATTATGTCATTATTTCATTGTGCAATTATTGATTCCAGCTTTCCCAGGTGTCCCCATTTCAAGACCAGAGATAACAGAAATTGAACCACACATGGTCAAATTAAGATGGGAACGAGTCGATGTGCCATCATTCTCAGCCAATGACAAAGAACTTATGTACATGATAGAAATGCAAGCGCCACCTGTCAGAGACTGGTCCACTGTTGCCAGGGACATACCAGGCACAGTCTATGTTGTGTCAGACTTGGAACCAGGACAGGACTATAAATTTAGGGTCCGGGCCCGTACTCCGTTGGGTAAGATGTCTGAGCCTTCACCAGTGACATCAGTTTATAGAACTGTTGGTAAGTTAACAGTGGAAAATGTTAATTTTTATGCCCCACCTACGATAGTAGAGGGGCATTATGTTTTCTGGTCTGTGCGTCCTTCCGTCCTTTTGTCTGTCCGTCCGTTCGTCCCACTTCAGGTTAAAGTTTTTGGTCAAGGTAGTTATTGATGAAGCTGAAGTCCAATCAACTTGAAACTTAGTACACATGTTCCTTATGATATGATCTTTCTTATTTTAAAACAAAATTAGACTTTGGACACCATTTTCATGCTCTACTGAACATAGAAAATAAAAGTGTGATTTTCAGGTTAAAGTTTTTGGTCAAGGTAGTTTTTGATGAAGCTGAAGTCCAATCAACTTGAAACTTAGTACACATGTTTCCTATGATATGATCTTTCATATTTTAAAACAAAATTAGACTTTTGACCCCATTTTCATGGTCCACTGAACATAGAAATTAAAAGAGTGAGTTTCAGGTTAAAGTTTTAGGTCAAGGTAGTTTTTGATGAAGTTTAAGTCCAATCAACTTGAAACTTAGTACACATGTTCCTTATTAATTGATCTTTTTACTTTTAAGGCCAAATTATATTTTTTACCCAATTTCACGGTCCATTGAACATGGAAAATGATAATGCAAGTGGGGCATTTGTGTACTTTGGACACATTCTTGTTTGTGACTGGATTCATTATTATTCATTGCAATTGGTTAACAATTTTCATGGATTTCATTGTTGCAGGTGAACCTCAAATTTAAATGTTCAATGAATTACAATTTTTCTGTAGGATTTGTACGCGAAGTGGCAAACTATGCAATCTAATATTTACAAAAATGCAAGTTTTCCTCAATCCACAAAAATTGGTGTCCAAGAAAATAAATAGATCCACAGTAATCAAATCACAAAAAAATAGGTGTTAGATTTATCTAGTTATCATACCACATCTTCTTTTTTATATGGCAGTAACTTTTAAAAAATGTGTTACCTTTCTCAACAATAGTTTCTAGGTTGAGAAGAACAGACAAATTTATGTAAAAATTTACTCCAACTGGATATATGAAAAAAAGGTCCACACAAAAATCTTAGGATGAGCATTTAAGTTATACTATAGTATTTATGATAACAATTACTTATCTTGTTAGATTTTTTGTGATGTTGATCGGTAAAATTTATACCATGCATAATTATATTTCAGCAACTTCAAGGGCACCAATTGACTCATTCGAACTTGAAGACCAGGATGTTGACTTTGACGGAATACGTTTAAAATGGAATAGAGTAGAAATACCTTCCTACGGTGCTGATGAACAACCTCTACTCTATATGATTGAGATGAACGAACCACCATTGGACGAGTGGCGTCCAATCGTAAGTGGTCTTCCAACTACCAGATACAGAGTGACAGACCTTGTACCAGATAGGGACTATCATTTCAGGGTCCGAGCTCTCAGCTCTTATGGAGTTAGTCCACCATCATACACATTACCAGTTTCTTATCGTAGACCTCTACCAGGTAAATTAATTTGTGAGACATATCTTCTATAACTTTAAATTTTTTATTGTTTTTCATTTGCATTCAATTTTTTTGATATTATTGAAAGCTCACTATAGAAAAGGGTGTTTGTTATAGTATTGATTTTTTTTTATTTCTTTCCTTTCTTTATTGCTAGAAGAAATTATGTTATTTAAAAAATATAAAATATTATATTTGTATTTAAAAAAAAACAACATCTTTCTGTGAAATATTACTTTAATTTCAACCCAATTTACAGCTTTGTGTAAATGTTGATTTTTATGCCCCACCTACGATAGTAGAGGGGCATTATGTTTTCTGGTCTGTACCTCCGTTCGTCCCTCCGTTCGTTTGTCCGTCCTTCCGTCCCACTTCAGGTTGAAGTTTTTGGTCAAGGTAGTTTTTGATGAAGTTGAAGTCCAATCAACTTGAAACTTAGTACACATGTTTCTCATGATATGATCTTTCTTATTTTAATGCCAAATTATAGTTTTGACCCCAATTTCATGGTCCACTGAACATAATAAATGATAGTGCAAAGTTCAGGTTAAAGTTTTGGTTAAAGTTTTTGATCAAGGTAGTTTTTGATTCACTTTAACTTGAAACTTAGTACACATGTTCCCTATGATATTATCTTTCTAATTTTAATTCCATTAAAGTTTTGAGCCCAATTTCACGGTTCACTGAACATGGAAAATTATAGTGCGAGTAGGGCATCCGTGTACTATGCACACATTCTTGTTAATTTATTGCAAATTCCCTTCTTTTATTACTATCCTGATTAATATTTTGTCCCTGACTAAGAAATGTTTTTTTTCCCCATAGGTCCAAGCCGTGTTTTGTCAGAATATCCACAGATTGTGTATGATGAAAGTGATGCACTGCAGTTGGCATGGCAACCACCAAAGATCAGTAGTCATGAGCCGATCAGATACAGAGTTGAACTTCAGGCTCCACCTAGTTTGGCATGGAAACCATTGGCTACTGGTATTCCTGATACAAGATATCCAATCAGAGGACTTGGACCAAGCAGGGACTACATGTTCAGAGTTGTTCCAGAAACTCGAGCAGGAACCTTGGAACCCTTGCCTCCAGTGTCTCTCACCTCCCTGCCAGGTATGTAGAATATATTCAGTAGAAAATGAGTTAGATTAACTTTTGAATACAAGACTTCAAGGATGATTCTTCAATATATAAAGGAATATAAAGGTCTCAATGTTGGTTTTACTTCCTGTGGCACTGTTCTACTTTTCTGTGTTGTGAGCATGTACTTTTATCCTTGACAAAATTCTCTACTGTGCCTGTCATATAAAGTTTTCCATGTTTGATGGCAAAATAACAAATACTTATATGAAATTGGTATTTTTCCATACAGTACATTGTCCTTTTTGTGTATCCTTTAAACTAAAAATGTAGAATCTTTTATGATCAAGAAACAAGTTCCACATATTTTTTATAAGAAATCTGAAATTATTTATATAACTAGTGCTATAGTTTAAAAAAAATAAAAAAAATATTGTGTTTATCTGAAGTATTGAACATTATCTTTATGCATGATCTGTTTTAAAATCCTTTATGATGAGTTGCCTCCCATCCTTTCAGCTCCTAGAACTTTCCTTCCCAGTCAACCAGAAATCCTTGATTATAAACCAGACTCTTTCATGTTGTCATGGAGACGACCTTATGTTGACACACACTTACCTGTTATGTACCGTATTGAAATGCAAGAACCTCCCAGTTTGGATTGGCGCCCTGTGGTGTCAGATGTTGCAGATACTAGATATCATGTGACAGGGTTACAACCAAGCAGAGATTATAGTTTCAGAATTGTTCCTTACTCAGGTTCTGATTACTGGGAACCACTGCCACCTGTTACACTTACCTCTATGCCAGGTAAGATCCCTGTCTATAGTGGACAGAAACTTCTCCTAGCAGAGGTTTTTCATATGCACTTTGAAAATGAAAAATGAAAGGACTAAATTGTCAGAAATTTAACATTTACAAATTGATTTTCTTATATTTTTTTCAGGAATAGAATATTAAGAATAGACAAATTTAGACAGACATCAGATGTATTTATATACTAAGACAAAATTATTTCAGCAAAATAAATTTTTAATGGTTATGGTATCAACTTACCTTTTGAAAAGTAGACTGTAAAGTTTACCCTCTGAAATCAAGTTTAAAGAACTTTTAAATTGAAATTGCGGTTTTACAAATTGAAACTGTGATTACTTAGTCTTATTAAGATATACAATGTAACAAAAGAAATATGTAAGACCAACACATTTATATTATTTATATAATTTATATCTTGCAGTAAAACCAAGGTTCAGATCACATGAACCAACCATTACTCCCTTCGGAGATGACTCAATCAAGTTGTCATGGAAACCAGCAGATATCCCAATGTACCAAAGGACGCCAGTACCAATACGTTACATCGTTGACATGAGGACACTCCCAAGCTACGACTGGACCCCACTTACACGTAACATCTTGGACACATCGTACATTGTGAAGGGGCTGAGTCCACTGAAAGAGTACCAGTTTCGTGTTAGACCTCAGACCGACTATGGCATTGGGGAACCTACCATGCCTGTTACATTTTATAGGAAACCTGGTAAAGAAATTACAATCTGAAACAGTAAAAGTTTAAACAAACTGAGGAATAGGGAAAAATTGTATTGTATCTTAAGATTTGCAAGGGTAAATTGTAGATTTTAATATGACAAACTGGAATAATTTAAGCATACTAAGGAATGCGGAATAATTATATTGTATATGATATTGCATGCCATCACAATTTTTGAATGAATTTGAAATAAAATCTTTCATTTTTTTCATTTGGAAGTCAATTACCTGAAAGAAAAATATCTATATTTAAGCATTTATGTATACCAAGTTTAATCATAAGAATTACATGGCTAGAACAAATCTCACCACAGTTTTAGAAAAGTATTAGGCATTAACAAACTGTAACAGTATGACCTTGAAAGTTTGTTCTTGTAATAATAATAAACTTGTGCTTATTGTAGATTCTTCATTCTTCTTATTATCAGTGATTTTATCGTAAGAAAAATCAATGGTTTAAACCATCTTAAATTTAGATTTTAGATTATTTGTGAAATTTTCAAAATAACACATATAAAAGGTCTTAAAATGACTTGCTAACACAAAGTGTCTATGATTTTGATAAACTAATTCTTCATGCTTTACAGTGCCAATGCTTAGACGTGAGCCAATTATTTCGAATATCTATGGTGATTCTGTTTTGTTGTCATGGCAACCTGCAGAGATTCAAGGTGACTTCAAATTTCCACCAAAGGTGACTTACAGCATAGAGCTGCAAGACAGGCCAGGAGTTGGTCCATGGACTGCATTTTTGACTGGTATCACTGGAACAAATTACCAAGTGACTGGACTAAGACCTGATAGGGAGTACTTTTTCAGGGTCAGAGGTCACGTTGGTGATATTTTCGGTGAACCATCAGCACCCGTGTACTTGACACACAGAGCTGGTAATTATTAGAATTTTCATATGTAAAAGCTTTTCAATTATGAATTACTGTAGATTAAATACTCTAAAAGTTATTAAAAATATACAGGAATGAAGGACCCTCATCATTGGGACCATTTCCATATCTTGGGATTAATCTTAGGAACAATGCTGATGCATTTATCTGAAAACAATAACCTTAAGAGATCAAGTGTAATAGATTAATGTCTGCATAGAATGAGTTACATTGAGTAACACCAATACAGTAAC
This sequence comes from Mytilus galloprovincialis, assembly GCF_965363235.1. NCBI lineage: Eukaryota > Metazoa > Mollusca > Bivalvia > Mytilida > Mytilidae > Mytilus > Mytilus galloprovincialis. The sequence continues at coordinate 19,771,745 of NC_134851.1, read as the reverse complement.
ACCTGATTTGAAGGTCAAGATTATTCCACAAAAGTTTGTCTTGTTCCGCTATAGAAATACTTATGGAGTTTTAACCTCAATTTTTGAATGCGAAAGATACCAGAGACACATTCAAATTTACAAGTCCAAAGAAAACTGGCAAATGGACAAAAAATGAAAAAGACAAAAAAAGTCTTATAAGGTCTGTTTTCTCTGGTCTTATTAATGTGGGCTTTACGTATATACACTGCAATCAATTTATTAATATTTACAATGTTTGACCTCTTAACATTTACAAAAACCAACAATATGAGGGATAAATTTAGACACATTCAGAAGAACCAAATTTTATTATATGTTAGATAGAACCTAAACTAGTATTTTCAATATTTTCCTGTTTAATGTTTGTAGGACTTCCAAAGAGGCAGAGGAACCTACCTTTAATACATGAGTGTAAGACCCTAAAATAGATTTTTCAATATTTCCATGTTTCATGTTTTTAGGACCACCAAAGATGCCAAACGAACAGCCCTACATATCAGAAATGAATCCTAACTCTGTCCATCTACAATGGCGAGCTGTTCAGTTACCATCAAAGATAACAGACTATGCTCCCGTCACCTACCGACTGGAAGTCCAGGAGCTCCCTCGATCTGATTGGGTAATCCTGGTCGATGGTATACCACACACTGACTTCCATGTAACAAACCTACATCCCGATCGGGAGTATAACTTCCGTGTCAGAGCCATTAACAAGTACGGTTATAGTGAGCCTACACCATTGGTACAAATCAGAAGGCGTGCTGGTAGGTGTTCTTTCATCTTGTGCAACCTACTACTGTTGACTGTTTTCTTTTATTGTTAATTTGTTCTTGTCCTGAACATGCATAAAATATTTACCACCCAACATCAAGCAACCAACAATAAACAATCTATCAATATTTTATTTCATACCATACAAAAGGCCACTGTTTATTGAGGCTCCCGCAGGGTCAAAAACGACCTGCGACCTATGGGCTTTTTAGAGGCGACTTCCGACCTGAGGGCCTTCTAAAATCGACCTGCGACCTGTAAAATTTGGAAAAAACGACCTCCGACCGACTTCCGTCCTCTGTGTTGGGAAAAAAACGACCTGCGACCTGTACATTTACCTTAAAAACGACCTCTCGACGAATTTAAATGTGACCTGAGGGGAGTAACCTGTGGGAGCCTCTTTATTTGTTTTTTCTGACACCTTACATAACATATTGTTTTGAATATGATTCATATATAGTTGTTTGTTATCCATTGAGTACATATTCATAATGAGAACATACCACTAAAAGATCCATCCGAGATGTTCTCTAATATGCCTCTAGGGTGGAACTAAAATTCTCAAAATAACAAAATGACAAAAATACTAAACATCAACAATTTCTTATGTTAGGACTAATTACAAAAATTAATTTACACAGAATAAAGACAATTTGAAAAAATAAAATATTGGGAACACTTCATTACGGCCGTACGGTTACCTATAGTTGTTAATGTCTGTGTCACATTGGTCTCTTGTGGACAGTTGTCTCATTGGCAATCATACCACATCTTCTTTTTTTATATATATACTTCATTAAAACAGCAATAAAAAAACACAAAAGCAAAGAAGACTTCAACACCAAATTCATGATTAATTTCAAATAAATTTTTCGATTGAAACAAAGTAAAAATTCCTCAAATTTCTTTGGACAGCTGCTTTTTCAGATAAATTTTCTTCAAAAAATAATAAGTCTATCAGCTTACAGCGGTATGCAAGAAATACGGGGTTTTAAATTTAATTAATAACACATGTCTCTCTATTCTAATTTTACTTAGTTCCACCAAGAATGCCTAAAGACGAACCAATGATCTATGACATTGGTCATGGCTCACTGATGTTGTCATGGAGACCAGCAGACGTCCCACATTACCTTAGTGAATCACCTGTGACCTACACAATCTATGTCCAGGAACCTCACTCAACAACATGGCGTCCATTATATAGAAGGATACCATACACATCATACCATGTGACCAACCTAAATCCTGATCGGGACTACTGTTTCCGTGTACAGGCAGAAAACCAGTATGGTGTCAGTCAGCCAACTAACACAATCAGACTGACAAGATTGTCAGGTAAGTCATCACTATACAGCAGTAACCTATTTTTTGCCCCTGCCATAGAGGAGGGGGCATTAAATTTTACCCGTATCTGTCCTTCAATCCATCAGTATGTATGTCACAAATTTGGTTTCTGTTCTCTTAAATTAAGTCTGCCTAAACCAAATGTTATGAAACTTATACACAATGTTTATTACCACAAAACACAGATAAAGTTTATATTTTGGTGGTCTAACTTTTACTGTTCTAGAGTTAAACTTTACAAATAGAAAAATATTGGAATTTTTATTGTTTCTGTTCAGCTATCTTTTTTTTGCCTCAAGAAAGTGTTATAAGACTTTTAAAATATACACTACACTTACCACGAAACTCAGAATAAGTACATATTTGAGTAGTGTCACATTTAACCTTCTTCAGTTATGTCCCTTTATAACTTTAAATGATATGCAAGCGGGGGCACATTCCCCATTTATTTAACCTATCTATTAATGGTAGATTTTATCAAAAGCAATTTAGAAAAACTGATTGGCACTCATACAAAATCATCTGATTCTTATATTGATAGCCCTTGACATATGAATTGCTTTGGCACCTCTCTAATCTATGGTAAAGTCATTAGATACAAGCTGTTTCCTTTACAACAGCTAATGATATTTAAATGCATTAATGTTGTGAACTACATGGCAAAGGATAGATCTCAGTGAAGTTTTATAGAATGTTATATGATACTGTTGTGCAAATATTATTTATTATGTTTTTCTTGAGTAGAGATTTCCATTGTACAAATTTGATGTCAGACTTTATTTTTTCTTTTCCTGGGAAAAGTTTAATTTTTGGAAATGGAAGCCTGGCAATTTCAATCTTGGGAAAAGTGACACTTAAGATTTTAAGAAATTTTTTAAACTCTCTTTATTTAACCTTGTTAATATCAGTTAGTTTGTAGCATGAACAAATGATAATACTTCATATTTTTGCTGTTTTTAGATTTCAGATCACCAATTGATATTCCTGAAATTTCTGAATTTGATGATACCAGATCATCTCTTATGTTGCGCTGGAAACCAAAACAAATGGCGCCATTTGCTGGCAAACCATTGAAATACCACATTGAGAGCTGGGAACCAGTCAAACGCACCTGGAGATCCCTAGCCAGGGATATACCAGATACAAGCTACCGTCTGACTGGGTTATCTCCAGAAAATGATTACATCCTTCGAGTAAGGGCACAGGCAGAAAGTGCACTGAGTGAACCTTCCTATCCAATCTCTACAAGCAGATATAGAAGTAAGTCTAAATTTTATTATGCTGTACAAGGTCATTTACAGAAAGTGGTCTAACTGAACTTTCATGTTTTATTTTTACATGTACACATTAGGTTTGGTGGAAATATTATTATAAAGGAGGTAGAGTAATTAATACAAAGGGGATATATCTGAAGATCTAACTGGTAATAATGATCTTAAATCAAAGAAATTATGTTTTCTGATGTATTCTCCATCTAAAGGTTTTCTGGATGAGGCATTTTATAAAACTATTTCTTGTAGTCAGTCTATTAACACTGCAAATTGTCTAGAAGATTTATAAGGGCTGTTCCAGATTAAAACATATGTGGTTAGTTTCTTTAGATGTAAGAATTGTAAAATGACAAAATGACATAATTGTTTATAAATAGAGTTACTAAACATCAAGAGTTTAATAAAAAATGAAATTTTATATTGTTGGTAGTTGTGGTCTTAAAAAGTGTCTCCTATCCCCTAATGTTTTTATACGACCGCAAAAATTTTAATTTTTCGTCGTATATTGCTATCACGTTGGCGTCGTCGTCATCGTCATCGTCCGAATACTTTTAGTTTTCGCACTCTAACTTTAGTAAAAGTGAATAGAAATCTATGAAATTTTAACTCAAGGTTTATGACCACAAAAGGAAGGTTGGGATTGATTTTGGGAGTTTTGATCCCAACATTTTAGGAATTAGGGGCCAAAAAGGGCCCAAATAAGCATTTTCTTGGTTTTCGCACAATAACTTAAGTTTAAGTAAATAGAAATCTATGAAATTTTGACACAAGGTTTATGACCACAAAAGGAAGGTTGGGATTGATTTTGGGAGTTTTGGTTCTAACAGTTTAGGAATTAGGGGCCAAAAAAGGGCCCAAATAAGCATTATTCTTGGTTTTCGCACAATAACTTTAGTATGAGTAAATAGAAATCAATGAAATTTAAACACAAGGTTTATGACCACAAAAGGAAGGTTGGTATTGATTTTGGGAGTTGAGGTCTGAACAGTTTAGGAATTAGGGGCCCAAGTAAGCATTATTCTTGGTTTTCGCACTATAACTTTAGTTTAAGTGAATAGAAATCTATGAAATTTAAACACAAGGTTTATGACCACTAAAGGAAGGTTGGGTTTGATTTTGGGAGTTTTGGTCCCAACAGTTTAGGAATAAGGGGCCCAATGGGTCCAAAATTGAATTTGGTTTGATTTCATCAAAAATTGAATAATTGGGGTTCTTTGATATGCCGAATCTAACTGTGTATGTAGATTCTTAATTTTTGGTGCCGTTTTCAAATTGGTCTACATTAAGGTTCAAAGGGTCCAAAATTAAACTTAGTTTGATTTTGACAAAAATTGAATCCTTGGGGTTCTTTGATATGCTGAATCTAAAAATGTACTTAGATTTTTGATTATTGGCCCAGTTTTCAAGTTGGTCCAAATCGGGTCCAAATTAAACTTTGTTTGATTTCATCAAAAATTGAATAATTGGGGTTCTTTGATATGCCAAATCTTACTGTGTATGTAGATTCTTAAGTTTTGGTCCAGTTTTCAAATTGGTCTACATTAAAGTCCAAAGGGTCCAAAATTAAACTAAGTTTGATTTTAACAAAAATTGAATTCTTGAGCTTTTTTGATATGCTGAATCTAAACATGTACTTAGATTTTTGATTATGGGCCCAGTTTTCAAATTGGTTCAAATCAGGATCCAAAATTATTATATTAAGTATTGTGCAATAGCAAGAAATTTTCAATTGCACAGTATTCAGCAATAGCAAGAAATCTTCAATTGCACAGTATTGTGCAATAGCAAGAAATTTTCAATTGCGCAATAGCAAGAAATCTTCAATTGCACAGTATTGTGCAATAGCAAATATTTTCAATTGCACAGTATTGCGCAATAGCAAGAAATATCTAATTGCACAATATTGTGCAATAGCAAGAAATTTTCAATTGATTGGAGTTATCTTTCTTTGTCCAGAATAGTAGTTGAATCAACTTAAATCATTGTTTTATACAATATACAATGTATATTCACTTTTACTACCAACTGATAAATTAAAACAATCTTTACCATTCAGTGATAACAAGCACCTTTTGTTACATTTTAATATTTTATGATGTATTTAAATGAGTAGTTATTGTTGCAAACTCCATTAGAAATTTGAATTGAGATCAGTTTTGGAAAAAGGGAAATGGGGATGTGAAAAAAAAAATGGGGGGGGGGGGGGGGGGTTAAATTTTTCTCATTTCAGATTTCATAAATAAAAAGAAAATTTCTTCAAACATTTTTTTGAGAGGATTACAGTGAGTTGACTGTTAGTGTTGCTCTCCACCAATTGCAACTCATTCAAAATTTTGACCAAATTTGCAATTTGTTTTATTAAACCAAATTGTTCAACTGGTCAGAATATTGAACAAATTGTTCAGTCAAAATGTGAAAGTGCAAGGTGATAAAATAAAATATACTTACAATCCTATAAGACTTTAACTCCACTTTAATGATGTTGTGACAAAATTAGTTTATCAGTTTGTATAGTTATATTATAGTCATTTCCATGCTGAAGAGGAACTGTTTATTTTGAATTGCTATAAAATTGTCCAAACTAAGCTTTCATATAGTTTTTCTTTCTAAATGTATTCTATATTTATAAGAATCAGATATCATTTTAAATAAAACATCATATATTCAGTAAAATATGTGTGAAATAACAATATGCTATTGATAAGTTTTCAGGGGAGATAACCTAAAATATTATTCTTTTGAATAAAGACTTTTTGAAAGAAAAGTTATTATCTCCCCCATGGAAACTTCCTACAAACATATATTGCAATTTTACACATATTTTACTGAATATGAAATGTTTTAATTCACATAATGTCTGATTCTTATAAATATAGAATACTTTTAGAAAGAAAAACTATATGAAAGCTTAGTTTGGACAATTTAATAGCAATTCAAAATAAACAGTTCCCCTTCAGCATGGAAATGAATATAATATAACTATACAAACTGATAAACTAATTTTGTCACAACATCATTAAAGTGGAGTTAAAGTCTTATAGGATTGTAAGTATGTTTTATTTTATCACCTTGCACTTTCATGACTTGGCTGTGGTTTTCTACAGCAGTTGGTTCAAATTTCTGACCAGTTGAACAATTTGATTTTATAAAACAAATTGCAATTTGGTCAAAATTTTGAATGAGTTGCAATTGGTGGAGAGCAACACTAACAGTCAACTCACTGTAATATTCAACAGCATAGTGAATTGCTCAAAGGAAAAAAAAGTATTTTAAGTTCATTAGACCACATTCATTCTGTGTCAGAAACCTATGCTGTGTCAACTATTTAATCACAATCCAAATTTAGAGCTGAATCCAGCTTGAATGTTGTGTCCATACTTGCCCCAACCGTTCAGGGTTCAACCTCTGCGGAGCATCTGGTTGAATATGGAATTGCCCTTAGACAATTCCCACTACAGTACATTAATTCTATTCTAAAAACAAAATTATATGAATTTTCAGCAAAGACGCCTATTACTAGACCACAACTGTTTGATGTTGATTCTGACTCTGTCAGGTTGTCATGGCAACCCTATGCAGGAACCATAACTCCAAGGCGATACAGGTTAGAACTGCGAGAATCTTCAGTACCAGATTGGCGACCAGTGACAACAGATATTTACGGTACTACACACAAAGTCACAGGACTGAAACCTAAACAGGACTATGAGTTCCGTGTTCGTGGAATCACTGAGAAAGGACCTACAGACTATGTGTATTCTGTACCTCTACACAGAAGATCAGGTAAGCAGTGAATGAAAAAAATGAAAAACAAAGTCAGAACAAAAATACAGACCTCCAAGTACTAGACTATTTAGATATACAAAAGAAGATATGTCTATGATTGCCAATGTGACAACTCTTAACTAGATATGTCTATGATTGCCAATGTGACAACTATAGACCAAATGACACAGAAATTAACAACTATAGGTCACCATACAGCCTTCAACAATGAGCAAAGCCCATACTGCATAGTCAGCTATATAAGGACTCGAAATGACAAATGCATAAAAATTTGAAACCAATAAACTAACAGCTTATTCATGTACAAAAAAAAGAACAAAAAATAAATATATGACTCAGCCACAAATGACCACTACTGAATAAAAGGCTCTTGACTTGGGACAGGCACATACAGAGAATGTGGCAAGGTTAAACGTTACTAGCAGGATTCAAACCCTACCCTAATCTGGTACAGTGGTATAACAGTACAAAATAAGAATAGACTATAGAAATTAGTTGAAAAAGGCTGAACTTATCAAATGGATACAAATAGAAATACATCTTACAAAATCACAGAGTGGACGTGGCTGAGTACATGTATATCCAAACAACAAATAGACACTTAGTACAGATCTGAGAGTACTCACAGTTACTGACAGCTAGTTCAACGCCACTAACAAATAATAAAAAATCTTGCATCTAAGACTTTGCATAAGTGGTATGCAAAATTCCTGGTTAAATTTCAATACGGCCATCAATTATTGAAAATTTAACCATTGTGTATTTAACTTCAATAAAAATAAAAAAATCTATTTTGAAAACACATTTAAACCAAAAGCAATTAAGAAACAAATGTCACCTCTCGGCCAAAAACAATTATAAGCTACATAGATTGGCCATTTTTAATTTTGCTTCTGGACACAGATGTAGGTATCAGATATCAGAATGTGAGTTTTATTATTGTGCTAATCCAGTCCAATTATTTGTGTAAAAAAAATACTTATAATATTTCTGAATTTTCAGTACTTGCATAAAGCACATCCTATTTTAATTTTCAATCGGTATACTTTTGTATGTACCTTGACTTTACAATATCACAAAGCTGGCTACATGTCCTGATCCTTCAATCATATTCAATTGTTACGATCAATAAGAATTGATCAATTCAAAAAAACTTTTTTTCAAGATTTAAGATCATATCTATTGTATTCATTAATCATGCTCAATAAAGAGTTGATCAGTTAAATTTTAAATATGTCTCAATTGTTGTGATTATTAATGTTAAGGTGGTACCAAACACTACAGGGAGATAACTCTGTAAAATCAGCTAAACGTTTTAATTACGTTGCTTTGTGAAGGCAATATAAAGCGTCTCAATGATCAAAATTAGTGTTTGTCAAACTGCTATATAACCAGTGTAGTTTTTCTGATAAAATGGTTGGTTCAAATTTTTTGAAATTTTCATATTTTTGTCAAAGGGTCAAAGTAAATACTTTGTCAAAATTTTATAAAAATTGAACGAGCCAAATTAATTTTAGTGAACGTGTTGGGTACAACCTTAAGGGAAATTTTAGGGGGTTTCAGAGAATAGTTCCCATTTTTACAGTTTCTTCGGTTCCATTCTTTAGTCAAATGTCTGATTAGCATTACCAGATTCATACTGTTAGGTAAAAGAATCATTTTGATACATAGTTTTACTTTTATTGCTTAATTGTGAAGTATAAAATGATTAAATGATTTTAATCATTACTTGCTTTCTGGTTTTCAAGATGATGTTTTGTTAAAAGAATGTAATATAAGTTTTTATGAAGTTTTATAATAACTAAAAAAATTCATGGATTGTAGCAAAATGCATTGGGATGTACTTTCAATGAAATATATTTTGTTCTCTCTGTCGTTGCAGTGATTCCAAGGATGCCACTAGCCGGTGTTGATGTAGTCAATGTTGATGATGATTACGTTGATTTAAGTTGGCGAATGGTTGACATCCCTGCTTACAGTGCTGACGACAAGCCACTTGCTTTCCTTATAGAGGCTCAACAGCTTCCAAGATATGACTGGCTTCCTGTTGCTAGTGGGATATCAGACACGTCATACCGTGTGAAGAACCTACAGCGGAATCAAGATTACGTCTTCAGAATCCGTGGAGAATATCCTTCCGGCCTGTCCCAACCCTCCCAACATGTCCCTGTTTACCGCAGACCAAGTGAGTCCCATGTTTTATCCTCATATATACCTAATCGTAGCCATAGCAGTAATCGTAGCACGACTATAAGTGCACCCACTGTAGCACGATCTAGCCAGAATGTTGCACCACTTAGTACTAACAATCTTAGATCTAAACAGCAAAACTTCTTAGATAATATACAGAATTTAGATAAGAGAAAGAATGCTTTGCTTCAACAGGTCAGGAAATTTGAAGAAGGGCTGAAAAATTTTGGAAAAGTTGATCTACCACCTCTCAGTCCTAGGTCTAGAAGAGATAAATTCATGACAGAACAGAACAAGCCTAAAGTAGCTGTAAACAAGAAACCTGACTTCATGAGCACTTTAGAAAAGTTCCGTAAAAAAGAAACCACACCATCGCCAAAAACACCAAAATCAAATGTTAGTAGTAGTATGGTAGATTTGACAAGTATAAGAAGATACTCTGTCGGTACAAATACATTTGAAAGAACTCCAAGCAGAGAACTTTTTGCTATCAAACCATTAAAAGACTACTCTGTTGGTACAAAGACATTTGAAAGAACTCCAAGCAGAGAACTTTTTGCTATCAAACCATTAAAAGACTACTCTGCTGGTACAAAGACATTTGAAAGAACTCCAAGCAGAGAACTTTTTGGTATCAAACCATTAAAAGACTACAGATATGATTCACCATACACTAGAGATACACCCAAACGATCCTCGTCCGAACTTTACCGACCAAGACCAAGCAGTTACACTTTGGATGACATAACATTGAGGTCAAGGATAAGTGATCTTGCTTCAAGCCGAAGGGAGAGTCCATCTCCTATGAAAAGGTATACAGGATCAAGTTCAATGTCAAAGTTCAGGGATCGCAAAATGTACACTAAACGAGAACCAACTATAACTTATGAGAATAAGCCAGTACGTAAACCATCACCGCCCAAAAAACAGGAAGTACAAAGAAGGTCCTCTTCATGGCATGGTGACTCTGACACAGGAGAAGCAGACATCTTTAAAAAGACAGACAACAAAGAATTATCACAGAGAAGTCGTTCAGACTCTCGACATAGGTCACTTTCTCAGATTGGTCAAGCAGTCTACCATGATGCAGCTTCACGGTCATCTAGTATATCAAACAGAAGGTCGGTCAGTAGAGCTCCATCTCTACCTCCTATTGGAATATCATCAGGAATATCCAGCACCATGTCAAAGTTCATGCAGTCAGTCAACCGTAACAGAACAGGAAGTCTCTCAGACTTATCGACCAGCAATCCACGTAGGAGTTACTCAGTTTCGACCGATATGAAGTTCCACAAACCAGGAGTGGATACCAAATCAACTTTCAGTTCCAGATCCAGAAGTAGATCAGTTACAGGAAGATCATCATCGTTCCAGAGAGGTTCTACCCCAGTAATGATGGACAGTATCCCAGACACATCTGGAAGTTCTGTTCCAACACCTTCCGTCTCAAATAGAGGCTCTATAGCAGAGAGTGGACGTATGGGGCGCCCAAGGAGGTCGTCTGTTCTGTCTTCTGATTCTATGCCTAAACCTAAGAAGAATGTAACTTACACGACCTATACCCCAAATACCAAGTGTTTCCGTGATATTCCTGTTCCAATGAGCAGAGGCTCTACACCAGCTCGATCCATTCCTAGAACCCCACCTTCTGCTAGAAAATCTAGTCCATCCAGGGCTACCCCTGCTAGATTTTCCTCCCCTGCACGATCCAAAGCATCTAGTCCTGCTCCGTCAGAAACTTACTTTATTGTACGGGATAGAACATCTTCTATCGGCAGTAGTGTTGGTACAGGACAAAATATGCCAATCAGAATGAGAACGTCGTCTGTTAGTAGTGCTGGGTCAAGCAGAAATCCAATGGTTCCTGGCTTTAGACACAGGACTTCGTCTATCTCAAGTGTTGGGTCAGCTGATGTCATTCGGAAACCCTCAGATGTTTTGCAAAAGGGAACCCCAGCATGGATTAGAGCAACTGTGGACAGATTCAAAAAACATATTGCTTGATCGATTAACTAGACTGATAATATTTGAAAGTGATAATTATATATTTATTTATAAATCATTTAGAAATGATAAAAGTTGGTGAAATATATGGACAATCAAAGGTACAAACTTGTACTTGAAAAGGATTGTGTATATTATATTACCCATAAAAAATTACTATGATGTAGATGAATATGAAGAAGAAAGATCAAATTCATAAATATTATAACTATCATATTGCAAAATAACTATCACCTGGAACACAACAAAAAAAAATCATTTGTTAAATGTTATCACAATGTACAAAAGATGTAGAGAATATTTTCAATGCCTTTTTTTTACTAGCTTTAAAGTTTTATACAGCTTATGATAGCATATGATACGATCATCAGTTTTCATTCTTTTCATTCTATTTTTCTTTTACTTAAGTTAGTTCAAATATTAGACACATTCAATAAATATCATTCAAACTGAAAAAATAGAAATTGAAATTTGTAGAATCAATCATTTTTCTAATTGAACTTTATTTAGTAGAAAGAACAATTATTTTACTGAAGAACTGAATATCTGGACTTACTGGAAAATCTATAGATTTGAAATCAGTGGCATTTATTTATTTAACAAATGGAAGTTTTTAACGACCTTCACTGGCTATAAAGCCCTTGCATGGTCGGCAAAATTTATTTAGTACTTTGATGACAAATGTATATATACATGTAAAATACACTTATGCTGTTGGTGCTGTGATATAAAATGTTATGCAAAGTTGGTGCTGTTATATTATACAAGTTATATTTATCATACTTTTTATGTGTCTGTACTGTTTTTTTCATGTTTTGTTACTTTTGTTTTTGAAAAATGGTCAATAATCTCATAAGGGGAGATAATTCAAAATCAACATTTTGTTGTTAACAGCAAATGTATTTATTTAAAGGATTGTTTTGTCATGACATGAGCAAAAAGTGGCCCATTTTCAATTATTTTTTTTAAGAAATTTTACATATTTGAGGTTAAAACCATTTGGGTGCAAATTTTTACATAATGATAACTTGCGTTTGGTAACATGGTGTCAGATTTTAAAAAACCTGATAGTTGTTTGAAAGGGTGTTCTTCATGAAATTTTACACAAATATCATTTCTGTTTAAAAATTGCTTCTGAGGGTTGTTAATGTTTTAAAATGGTTGAAGTCCCATCACTTAAGAAGCATGTATATTTCAATAGAACAGTTTTGTCAGGAATGTTGTGATACAGAGGTCATTAAAAAGTGTTTGTAATGTAGATGGTTTGGATTTATAATGTATATTTCTTCCGAGTGTCATGTGATTTTGTATTTATTTAATTTTTTTGGTGTGTATATTTATGTGTATTTTGTTAATAATGTGTCCTACGTGTATATTCCATCCTGTTTGTGATTGTTTAAAGTGTGTGTTGTATCATTGAAATAGGTGGAAACTGTAATTCCAATGCAATTATCTATATGCATTTTGTGTATTTTTATCTGTTCTATTAAATACTTTTGGAAATTTGACAATAAAAGAAATATATTTGACCATGAAATTTCATTTTATTTTGACTTTAAGACACTTTCAGTCTGAGTAAGGACTTCCAGGCCCCAAAAAGTCAAAAAATATGTACAGAAACTTTTGGAATTAAAATTTGTAAAATTATTTTGATTTGATTAAGAGCTGATAAAGTTTCTGTTTTTCAGTTTAATGCCTTCAAGTTATATGTTTTCTTACCATATAGAAATATGTAATGTAACCTTACAGAAATGTGTAATATCATACTTTTATCATGCTTGAATAAAAAGCACTGTCTTAAAATGTTCAACTGCTTTGCTGTTTTCGAGTCCTTGTATATTTTAAGTTTTTTAACCAAATTTATATAATTTTGTAGTGTACAGATTATTATTTATGAATAGATTTATTTATTTCTCCATATTTTTTTTATAATTTTGCTCAGGTCTTACTTTTCTTTGTTAGTCTTCTTATTATCCTGATTTGTTTCTTGAACTACAGTAAAACCTTTAATATAGAATTTTGGAACCTTTTGACTAGGAGGAATTTATGGCTTAATTTTGATTGCTTACATCAAAAATACTTTTTTGTAAAAAGTAGTTAATTGGCATTAAGTAGAAAAAAAAAGATAATTATAGACTTTCGTAATTTGCTTATTCAAGAAAATGTTTTGGAAAAGAGGTGATGTTTTTCAAATTATTAATAATGTATTTTGTAATGAATAAGTAATTGAACAAGTTTTTATAAGGTTTTGCTGTAGAGAAGTGATGAGTAGATTTTAAAATTAATAAAAGTTGTAAATGGATGTTTATAAGTAGTTATACTAAGTTTCTGTGATAAAACATCAAACCATGTTAATTCTGAAATCTTTTGACTGTTATGAATACATATTTAGCCAACTGTGTGAATTAAGCAACAAGGATATACAGATAAATGCTGAATTCAAGAAGAATTTGATGATGATCGAAAAAAAAAATACTAATTGGAAAAAAGCAAGAAAGGTGATTTTTGTTATAGGAAAAGATATTTGGAAGCATGGCAATGTTATACTAAATACTGTGATTATGTTTAAATTTGATAAATGATGATGCAAAGAAAACTATGCATAAAAATTTATGAGTATGAGTAAAATGTTGTTAAAAAAAAGTGATTTATTAATTTTTTGTTAAATAATTACCTTTTGCACGAGAATGAACTTAAACTCTGTGATACTAATATTATATTAAAAAATGGTGCTTTTTATCTATCCTGTTATTTTTACTTGTTATTTTTATCCTATATAAATGTTTGTTGAAAATGTCTGTACTTAACTTCTTACTATGCAATTAAGTATTTGGAATGCAATGATTTTCATATATCTTATAAATAGACAAATCTAGTTTGCAAAAGAATCAGTGTAATAATAGTTTTGTTTGCAATAAGTTAATGCAGTTCTAGTTTAATTTTGCAATATGTGCGATGCAGTATAGTTTTGTTTGCAATTAGTCTGGGAAAAGTGCAATATGTTTCGTGTTTGTTAAATTCAGTACAATATAGAATTGTTTGCAATGAAGTATACCGAGAATAGCGCAATATGTTTCGTGTGTGATAAATACAGTACAAAATAGAATTGTTTGCAATTATACAATTATAGTTTTGTTTGCAATAAAAGTTGAACCCCACTTGTTGTTTTCTTAATGTTTTAATATATATCTCCATCTTTCAGGTGTTTATTTACAACTGCTGGCAGACTTAAATGGTAAAACATTTGTTCGATCATGAATTCCTGTTTCAATGGCTTCTAAGTTAAAAAAAATAATTTCTTTACTCTTTGTATTCAAGCTTATTTTTATTCAGTATTAGATTTTTTAGATCTGGAAAAATAAATTCTAAATCATAGAAAGAGTTTATAACATTAAATGGAGTGTTGACAATTTGATTTAAAATAAGCTTGAATATATTTAAGCTAACATGCTATAGAAAATCACTTTCCTGATAATGTCTCCGATCTATCTTCCATTCCCAACAAAGAAAGGACCACCTTCTGAAATTTTGTTTATGTCTAATATGTTGAATCTCACTTTTTTTTAAGTGTAGAGTTTCGAAATAGTGATTCCAGTCTTTCTAATAAAAAAAAGGCAGTTACCCAAAATTAATTGAAATCAAATTTGCAAATCTATTTAACTCTTATGCCTTTTCAGATAAAGAAGACAAAATTATTTTGGATAGAAACAGACAAAAAAAATTAAATAGGGAACAAGTATATTTAAAAAAGGTAAAATCATTTTGGCCTTTAGGACGCTTTTTACAATACAGATGTCCTCTCCTTTGAAATATTTCTCCAATCTTTATTATGCAGGAAAGTGATTTTCTTCAATTGAAAGTATGACTATTTCAAAGCAGAAAGTAATAAAAATTGAGAAGGGGAAATGACTCTGTATATCAACTTTGAAATAGCCATATGCAATGAGTTGGATACCTATTAAGTTGTTTAATACATGACAAGTTTCTGTTTATGACTGACTTTTACAAGCATAATGAAATGATGCAAGAATTGCAGGACGCATGTAATTCTTTTCTTCCTTTTCTCACATTTTCAATTTCCTCATTTTTCATATGAGCATGATTTTTTTAATGAAATAAATTACAATTTCTCATAGCCTAACAATAATGATCAATCCTAATACTGAATATTTCTAACTTATTCCTCAGTTTTTAAAACTTCATATTTCCAAAGTTTTCTGAAATATTACCTGTTTTCTCATAATTTTAAATTAACTATATATTTACCACACTTTCCCTCTAGTGTACCCCTTGAATTAATTTTAAAAAATACATCATTAACTAATATTTCCATTCTCAATTTTAATATGATTTGTAGTAAATAATGAAGTTTAAAAGTCTTGCAAATGAATTAATTAATTTCTGAATAATAATCTTATATTTTTTCTGATTTTTCTCAAGATGTTTTTGTCTTCATAATTATGTTTTTTTCATCATTACATATATCTTTTATTACTATTCTTTATTTAATTTAAGAAGGATAAATTATGAATGAAATTACCAAGTTAGGTATATTTAGCAAAGTGTATAATTATGGGTGATAAATTTAGCAATTTAGGTTCATCAAGGGGAGATAATTTAGCAATTGAGTTGATCAAGGGGAGATAATTTATGTAAATTTTGTTCACAGTATCAAACAAATGTTAGATTATGTTTAATAAATTAAAGTAAATCAAAAAGAAATCCTACTTTTTAAGCTGATGATTGTGTTCTCCCCTTCTTTGCCCCTGTAAAAGTTGTAGATAATGGTTAAATGTTGCCTTCTTCCTTCATTCTTCTATCATTTCATCATATTTGTACATTTGAATTAATATAATAATGTTCTCTTCTTTAAGCTTACGAAAGACCTTGACAGCACTTTTTGTTGGTTATGTTTTAAGTAGTTCTTTATTAATTTGTAACATTTGTTTACATTTTCTATACTTTTCACTAAACCCAACACATGAAATTCTGTTTATTATATTCTATTGTTTAATATTAATATGAAAATCTGTCGAACATTTTTCCTTTTAACTACAATTTACACACCTATATGGATATTCCATAACTGAGATGGAAGATATTGCCATTTTGGATTTAAGACAAATGGTTGTTTCTGAGGTTTTACATTCTTTGTTCAAGACACAACCTAGCATAGTTTATGAAACAGATTGTTCATTCCAGTAAACCCCTGAAAGGACCATAAAATGAATACTTTCATAAAGATGGGATGTCATTTGATTGCCATTGAGTCATCTGTTCACCAGAGGTTTTTTTTACGCAGTGACGTGAATTTTAGCAATTTTACGTCACGGTACAGCCTTCAAAAATGAGAAGAAAAAAAACATTTATTAATTTTCTTTACTAAGAAAATCCTGCTAGAAAATTAAAATGTCTAAACTGTTTGCTGTCTGTATCTCAGATGTGTTATATTTGAGGTTACAATTGTTTTAAAGTATATATACATCCTACAGGTTTTATTTGAAAATTGCAATAGTTTTGAGTTGAGGAATAAGGAGCGATGTTTATTGTGTCAACTGTTATTTTTATTATAAAGTTTGAGTAAAAAATCTACAATAAGCATTTACAGTTGTAGGGTATAATCTGTAAGTGAGTTGATGAGTTATGGAATCATAAAATCTTGCTATTTGTAAGGGAAGTTACTGTCATCAATTCCTGTATTTGATGTGCATTTGTATGGGAATTTTTTCAAAGAGATAACTATCTACCAGGGACAAGGATTTTCACAAATATGATTCACACTTTATGGCCTTCAACAAAGAGCAAAATTCATACCAAAGAATAATAATAAAGGGCCTGCATGGGGGCACAAATTTTTGCACTTTCTGGAAGTATAGAGGACATTACAATACGTTGAATTTGTACATTGATAAAGAAACAAATGGAATAAGAAATTTTTAAAAAAATCAGATATTAGCCATGTTTGACAATTAAGGAGCAGGTTTAGTACAAGCCATACCTACGGTAAATCAATGTTGAAGGCTGTACAGTGCCCTATATAAAAAAGAAGATGTGGTATGATTGCCAATTAGTCAACTATCCACAAAAGACCAAAATGACACAGACATTAACAACTATAGGTCACCGTACATCTAACAATGAACAAAGCCCATACCGCATAGTCAGCTATAATAGGCCCCCATAAGACAATGTAAAACAATTCAAACGCAAAAAATAACGGCCTTATTTATGTAAAAAAATGAACGAAAAACAAATATGACTATATATGTCATCATCCTTCGACTCTGTTGGATAGTTGTCTCATTGGCAATCATACCACATCTACTTACTTATATATAGAATATATTTATGATACAAGAGATTTGCTTATGAAGTCAATATCATTTAGATATTAAATGTTAGTTTTATGAAAGTATCATGATTTAGCATACTTCAAAACAAGAATTTAGTATACTATTTCATCATTTTCACTTTATATTTGGTGGTTTGCTCATTGTGTAGATTTTCCATATTGAATGTGCTGCTTGGACCCAATTCATCATTTAATAACGATGCTGCAGTAGTTAAATACCATGTAAAAGAATGACCTTGACAGGCTAAATTCTGGATGACCTTGACAGGCTAAATTCTGGATGACCTTAAAGGGTTTAATTACAAAATAAATTCAGTGGAGTTCTGCCACATGGATTATGTGGCTTTCTATTGAATGGCAAAACATGTGACATTCTTTATGGGTGTATACTAGAGTCAGGAGCCTGTAATTCAATGGTAACATTTCTTTAATTTCTGTCATATTTGTTTCTGGTTAATTGTTTTAGGATGGACCAGGCTGTTGTTTTTCATGTTTGAATTATTTGACATTTGTTCATGGTGACATTGCCTTTTAGCAATGTAGCTGTTAGACTAGACAGTATGGGTTTTGCTCATAGTGGAAGTCTTATGGTGATCAGGCCCATAGCCAGGAATTTCCAAGGGGGTATTTGGACTCACAAACTCGACTTTAACATTCTGAATTCGAACAAAATGTTGACTTTAACAGTGCTTATTTGTTTTCAAGGGGGGAGGGGTCTGAATCCCTGAACCCCCCTGGCTACGGGTATGGTGATCTATAAGTTGCATCACATTATTTGATTTGGTTATACAGTTGTCTCATTGGCAATCATACCACATCTGCTTTCAATATTTTACTGTATTCAATCTTTCAACAGACTTTTGATATTTAAATCTGAAACTTGTAATTTGAAACTTGAAACTTAATAGTGTATACGTATTAGCTCACAATAAAATTTAGAATGCAGAGCAGGAAACAAAACATCCATAAACATTCTATGCACTTCATATCAGACAAAATTACATAAAAAAGACAATACAAAAAATTTATTTCATTACATATATTATGAGTAATACTGTAAATTCAGAAATTATTGCGTGCATTTATTATTGCGATTTTCTCATTTTACACTTGAATGCGATTCTAATTTTTACGATTTTGAGAAAAGTCATGCTTAATTCAGTTAAAATATTACAAAATGCGAGTTTTAATTATTGCGTTTACAACTCAGTCGTATTATTCGCAATAATAAAAACCTCGCAATAATTTCTGAATTTACAGTAAGATAACTATATTTGGTACTGGTATATCGGATCTTTACAAAAAAGTCTACACATAAAGATATATAGAATAATAGGTAGTTTCGTTTTTGATACTCACAGACTATATCATGTGGAATATCTAGACGAGCCCGTTAGGGCGAGTTCAGATATTCCACATGATATAGTCAGTATCAAAAACGAAACTACCTATTATTCTGTTTGTCGGTTATTATGACGTCACACAATGTATTGCCTAATATTTTCAGTGATACAGCCAGTACGTTGATACTCAAAATATTAGGCAGTAAGATCAAAAGGAAAATATACGAATTACCGATAAAATAAGATGTGGTATGATTGCCAATGAGACATTTACTCTGCACAAAAGACCAAATGACACAGAAATTAACAATTATAGGTCACAGATTAGACAGGGTTAAACTGTCCAGTCAACTTCATTTAATGGACATAAGTTTTTGAGGTCGAGGCTGTATCTCGCACACTATAAGCAATGGGTCAACTTTATTTGGTGTATGGAATGATTGTTATGTGTACTATCTGAATTGCAGGTTTCATCTGACTTTGACCTCTTTTTCATGGTTCATTGGTCAATATTAATTTTCTGTATTTTGGTCTGTTATGCAAATACTGTACTAATGGATCAGCTTTATATTTTGTGTATGTATCGTGCTTTTGTAAGGTTTAAATTTCTGTTGAGCAGGTTTTATCGGACAATAACTTCTTTATGCTTCATTTGCCAATCGGATGGGAAATTTCAACAAAAATGAACCACTATATCAAATATTGTAAAATCATTATTTTTCTGTTTCCATTTGATCAAATTTGCATAAAAACCTGTGAGTTTTGATTTCCATCACTTTGTGGGTACTTAAAAAATTGGAACTGCAAATAAAGTTGATGTGAACCATTTTGAAAAATGTATATAAAAAATTATAAGCAGTGTTCAATTAAGGAATGCCAAGAAAAAGGAAAAAGTTGTATTGTTTTCATAAAAGTGTCCACAGGGGCTACGACTGCTGCTTTACTTTTGGCACTCTGTATACATATCTGTAAAAATCAAACTGATAATAACAAGAGTACTCTATTATTTTTAGCAATTGTTTGATATTTGCTGATATAGCAATTTTTGGCATTCGCTCAGTTATTTGCAAAGAACATGCTCATCTTCATCTGACCACTAATGTTACACCAAAGATCAACATAACAATAGACTTACAGTCCCGACCTTGACTTATTAATCAGGATTAATTAGAGATTATCAGTATAACTATGGTCAGTTAACACCTAAACATCTGTTAATGATATGACATTTGTCCATAACATCTTGTGTGTATGTTTGATGCAGGGCTATTTCTATCCAGTTCTTGCATCCTTTTGATATGTATATTCAGCATTGGAATTAGTTTATTAACCAGGTAAATTATTTTGACAGCAAGATATTTGACCTTGAATTTAAATAAGTGCAATTATTTTTATAATTTAAATACCATCAACAATTTTAACTGGAGAGGGTACTCAAAATAAAAAAGCATTGGAATTAGTTTATTAACCAGGTAAATTATTTTGACAGTAAAATATTTGAGTAATATAAAAGTGCAATTATTTGTTTGAATTTTATCATCACCATTTTTTACTCGAGAGGGTACTCAAAATAAAAAAGTGTGATACTCTGCATAGATGACTCATTTCTTTGATTTTCTTTTTGATTACCCAACACCTTCACTAAAATTAATTTGACTCGTTTAATTTCCATAAAATGTTGACCAAGTATTTACTTTGACCCTTTGACAAAAATCAAAAAATTCAAAAAATTTGAACCAACCAATTTATCAGAAAAAATACACTGGTTACATAGCAGTTTGAGAAACACTAATTTTGATCATTGAGAAGCTTAATATTCCCTTAACAACACAACGTAATTAAAACGTTTATCTGATTTTTATAGAGTTATCTCTCTGTAGTGTTAGGTACCACCTTAAAAGCTTTAATCTGTCCGTGTACCATAACTTTACAAAATTGAGAAAAGACATATCAATTGTATATACCAATTTGATGCATGTTTTCTTATTATGCTGGAAACTTAGATAGATATGTATAAAGAGAAAAAGATCTACAACAGTGAAAATGGTTATTCCATTCCATAACAAAAGTTATTGCTCCTAAATGATGATAATTTTACACATTTTTATATTGTCTCTTTTTTATGGGGGAGAGGAAATAAAAGTTTTGGTTACAAATTTTCTGATCTAAATTCTCTTCCAGTTATTCTACCCTCGTTTATTTCTCCTCATGTTATTAACACACAAGATGAGACATATACAGATAATTAGATATCAGCATGGTAAGTTATCCCTTTGTCGTGATAATTATATTAACATACCCAACATATTGACATTGTTTTATGACAGAAAGAAATATTATCTTGTATTTTTTTCATGGTGGTTCTGAAGCTTCCAAAATTGCTCCAGTTTTCTTACACCATTTTATCTAGGAAAAACAATCTGCAATTCTTTCATATAATTACAGGAAGAATATAATTGTATTTTTTTCATGGTGGTTCAGCATGTTCAGATGCATCCAAAATTGCTCCAGTTTTCTTACACAATGTTGCCGTGAAAACATAATCTGTAATTCTGTCATTGACAGGAAGTAAGAATATCTTGTATGTTTTTCATGGTGGTTCAGAAGCATCCCAAGTTGCTCCAGTGTTTATTACAAATATTTTCTATCTTATTTCACATCCAGTTATTCTGCCCTCATATTTTCTATCTAATTTTACATCCAGTTATTCTACCCTCATATTTTGTCCTCATGCAATTTAAATTATTTTTTCGTTGGGGTTCTGCATATTTAGTAGCATCCCAAAATTGCTCCAGTTTCCTTATACCATTTTACCTTGAAAACATAATCTACAATTCTGTTGATGACAGGCCTAGGAAGAAATATTATTATTTCATAAGTATTTAAATGCAAGTTACCCTTTCTTTATGTTTCTCTTGGTGCATTAATTATATATAAACACACAACCCTGCCACATTCTGTATGTTGCTGTCACAAGTCAGGAGTCTGAATTTCAGTAGTTGTCATTTATTGCTTGTTACATGTTGTTTGGTTTTTTGTCGAGCCTGCAACTTTTGTTGCAGAAAGCTCGACATAGGGATAGTAATCCGGCGGCGGCGGCTACGGCGGCGGCGGTGTTAGCTCACTTCTTAAAAGCTATATATTTTAGAAGGTGGAACACCTGGATGCTTTATATTTTGTATATAGATGCCTCATGTTACGAAGTTTCCGTCAGTCACATGTCCATTGTCCTTGACCTCATTTTCATGGTTCAGTGACCACTTGAAAAAAAAGTTCAGATTTTTTGTAATGTTAAATTCTCTCTTACTGTAAGTAATAGGATAACTATATTTTGTATGTGCGTACCTTGCAAGGTCCTCATGCCCGTCAGACAGTTTTCACTTGACCTCGACCTCATTTCATGGATCAGTGAACAAGGTTAAGTTTTGGTGGTCAAGTCCATATCTCAGATACTATAAGCAATAGGTCTAGTATATTCCGTGTATGGAAGGACTGTAAGGTGTACATGTCCAACTGGCAGGTGTCATCTGACCTTGACCTCATTTTCATGGTTCAGTGGTTATAGTTAAGTTTTTATACGACCGCAAAAATTTTTATTTTTCGTCGTATATTGCTATCACGTTGGCGTCGTCGTCCTGCGTCGTTGTCGTTGTCCTGCGTCGTTGTCGTCGTCGTCGTCGTCGTCGTCGTCGTCCGAATACTTTTAGTTTTCGCACTCTAACTTTTGTAAAAGTGAATAGAAATCTATGAAATTTTAACACAAGGTTTATTACCACAAAAGGAAGGTTGGGATTGATTTTGGGAGTTTTGGTTCCAACATTTTAGGAATTAGGGGCCAAAAAGGGCCCAAATAAGCATTTTCTTGGTTTTCGCACTATAACTTTAGTTTAAGTAAATTGAAATCTATGAAATTTTGACACAAGGTTTATGACCACAAAATGAAGGTTGGGATTGATTTTGGGAGTTTTGGTTCCAACAGTTTAGGAATTAGGGGCCAAAAAAGGGCCCAAATAAGCTTTATTCTTGGTTTTCGTACAATAACTTTAGTATAAGTAAATAGAAATCAATGAAATTTAAACACAAGTTTTATGAACACAAAAGGAAGGTTGGGATTGATTTTGGGAGTTTTGGTCCCAACAGTTTAGGAATTAGGGGCCAAAAAGGGGCCCAAATAAGCATTATTCTTGGTTTTCGCACCATAACTTTAGTATAAGTAAATAGAAATCTATGAAATTTAAACACAAGGTTTATGACCATAAAAGGAAGGTTGGGTTTCATTTTTGGAGGTTTGGTCCCAACAGTTTAGGAATAAGGGCCCCAAAGGGTCCAAAATTGAACTTTGTTTGATTTCATCAAAAATTGAATAATTGGGGTTCTTTGATATACCGAATCTAACTGTGTATGTAGATTCTTAATTTTTGGTCCTGTTTTCAAATTGATCTACATTAAGGTCCAAAGGGTCCAAAATTAAACTTAGTTTGATTTTAACAAAAATTGAATCCTTGGGCTTCTTTGATATGCTGAATCTAAAAATATACTTAGATTTTTGATTATTGGCCCAGTTTTCAAGTTGGTCCAAATCGGGGTCCAAAATTAAACTTTGTTTGATTTCATCAAAAATTGAATAATTGGGGTTCTTTGATATGCCAAATCTAACTGTGTATGTAGATTCTTAATTCTTGGTCCCGTTTTCAAATTGGTCTACATTAAAGTCCAAAGGGTCCAAAATTAAACTAAGTTTGATTTTAACAAAAATTGAATTCTTGGGCTTTTTTGATATGCTGAATCTAAACATATACTTAGATTTTTGATTATGGGCCCAGTTTTCAAGTTGGTTCAAATCAGGATCCAAAATTATTATATTAAGTATTGTGCAATAGCAAGAAATTTTCAATTGCACAGTATTCAGCAATAGCAAGAAATCTTCAATTGCACAGTATTGTGCAATTTATAGCAAGCAATTTTCAATTGCACAGTATTGCGCAATAGCAAGAAATCTTCAATTGCACAGTATTGTGCAATAGCAAATATTTTCAATTGCACAGTATTGCGCAATAGCAAGAAATATCTAATTGCACAATATTGTGCAATAGCAAGAAATTTTCAATTGATTGGAGTTATCTTTCTTTGTCCAGAATAGTAGTTGAATCAACTTAAATCATTGTTTTATACAATATACAATGTATATTCACTTTTACTACCAACTGATAAATTAAAACAATCTTTACCATTCAGTGATAACAAGCACTTTATTTTACATTTTAATATTTTATGATGTATTTAAATGAGTAGTTATTGTTGCAAACTCCATTAGGAATTTGAATTGAGATCAGTTTTGGAAAAAGGGAAAGGGGGATGTGAAAAAAAAATGGGGGGGGGGGGGGGGGGGGGGGGGGTTAAATTTTTCTCATTTCAGATTTCATAAATAAAAAGAAAATTTCTTCAAACATTTTTTTGAGAGGATTAATATTCAACAGCATAGTGAATTGCTCAAAGGAAAAAAAAAATATTTTAAGTTCATTAGACCACATTCATTCTGTGTCAGAAACCTATGCTGTGTCAACTATTTAATCACAATCCAAATTTAGAGCTGAATCCAGCTTAAATGTTGTGTCCATACTTGCCCCAACTGTTCAGGGTTCAACCTCTGCGGTCGTATATAGCTGCGCCCTGCGGAGCATCTGGTTGTGTTTTGGTCTAATTTTCTCATACTTTATGCAATAGGTTTACTATATTTGTTGTATGGAATGATTGTAAGGTGTACATGTCTAGCGGGTAGATGTCATCTGACCTTGACCTCATTTTCATGGTTCAGTGGTTATAGTTAAGTTTTTGTGTTTTGGTCTGTTTTTCTCATACTTTATGCAATAGGTTTACTATATTTGTTGTATGGAATGATTGTAAGGTGTACATGTCTAGCGGGCAGATGTCATCTGACCTTGACCTCATTTTCATGGTTCAGTGGTCAAAGTTAAGTTTTTGAGTTTTGGTCTTTTTATCTAATACTATATGTCATCGGTCAACTATATTTGGTGTATTGAAATATTTTATGATCTATATGTCAGTCATGCAGGTTTTATTTGACCTTGACCTGGTTTTCACGGTTCATTGCTCAGTGTTAAGTTTTTGTGTTTTGGTCTATTTTCTTAAACTATAAGCAATAGGCTCAACTATATTTGTCATGTTTGTTGTATGGAAGCATTGTTAGCTGTACATGTCTGCCTGGCATATGGTTCAACTGACCTTGACCTCATTTTCATGATTCATGTTAAGTTTATGTGACAGTCGTAATAAAGCTTTATATTTAGGAGTATCAACATAATATCAATGATTAGTAAAGAAGGCGAGACATTTCAGTGTGTGCAGTCTTGTTTGCTTATTGATAAGGACGTTAGTTTTTTCTCATTTGAAGTGCTTAACCTTTGTGATTTGGGGCGTTTTATAGCTGACTATATGCAGTATAGGCTTTGCTCATTGTTGAAGGTTGTACAGTGAGTCGGTGACCTATAGTTGTTAATTTCTGTGTCATTTAGTCTCTTGTGAAAGTTGTCTCATTGGCAATCATTACCACATCTTCTTTTTATAAGTAGTCTTTTTTTTAATGTACTGTTACATTTGGTAAGTTAAGGGTGGTTGAATCTCCCTTCCTGTTGCACATTTTGTTCCCTTTGCAACTTGAAAGAGCTTTGCGTACAAAGCAAATGTCATGATCTACCCTGTTTTTTGATCATGTAAAATTTGATCATATATGGGGATGTCCTAACCATGCTTACTGTGACTTGGAGATATCATTGCTTTTTCTTTGTTTATGGTTTAATTTTTAAAACAGTTTAACTTTTAGGATGTCAGAAGTACCACACTGAGTTCAAGATTCACATTAAACTAATAGGAGAGAAATTTGTGTTTGAATTGTTATTTTAGTGGACTTGCTTGTCATCTCAAATTTCAGTCGTCTTAAAACATATTTTCTTCTTTCAATTTTAGGCGCTAGTTCTACAAGACAGCTCTTGTTTATACATGGTGATAAATTAAATATATTTATAATCCTTACACCAAAACCAAAAACTATTAAATAAGTTATCAAAATATTCTATATCTTCTTTTGTTCTTTTTATTAAGTTAAAGTGTTGAAGATCATTTAAGTAATGTAAATTTATCCCTACCTTTTTTCAACAAAACTAGGTACATTCATTAAAAGATTGTATTGCACCAACAAAGTAGTTCTGTTTTTAAAATATTGGTTTTAAACTTTTTAAATCTTATCAAATTAGTGAGAAATCTTACTCTTGAAGACAATTTTATTTGTAGGCTGAAAATGTTAATTAATATTTGTTTAATACTTTATCTTCATTGCAATTAAAGTATTGCTGCTTATTTTTGTTTCTCAGACAAATGAATCAATTTGAAAGTTCAAATTCTTTAAAAGGGCATTTGTATCAAGCTAAGACTTTGAATTAAAATTGATGCTTAACAAACATTTTTAACCTATAATATGATATCAAACAGACCAAGAGAAATAATAATGCTCTTATTGGCTATCAATTTAAATCTATATTGAAGTTTATATCAGTTTATATGACCATCAACAGTCTTCAGAGGTCACCTTGATGGTTAATTAGATGGCACATAGACTCAAATACACATGAAATGCTGATGCTGATACATATTATACAGTCCATGCATCATAAATTGTTATTTTAAGCTTTTTGGATCTACATTTTAGTATGTTATAAATCAAACATGAGAATTAATTCAAGTAAAACAAATTTGGCTTTTGGTATAAGAATGATAGGTATAATCAAATTACCACAATGTATAAAAAAAATTAAAGAAACAATATGTTTTAAGACAACTAAAATTTGATTTCATCCAAATCTGTGAACTTGAATTTGACATCTTATGTTCCTTTAAAGCAGGCAGTAGGATTAAATAATCTAAGTTTGACATGCAATGCTATACTGAACAGTTATGTTTGACAACTCAACTGTCAACTCTTATAGGAGAGAATACTATAAAGAAAAGAAAAAAATATTAAAAATAAGAGCACTTTGGAAATTTTTCCTCATTGAGAGAAAGGTTTATATGTTGTCATGACTTCATGGAAGTAGCTTTTGGACGTAACTGACCTTGACATTTCAGGAGACGGTCTGCATAAGGAGGTTTCATCTTTTTAATTAATATTTGGAGGCTTCTAGTAATAGAAAGAGAATTAAGCAGTGGCGGATCCAGAAATTTACATAAGTGGGAGCCCACTGACTGACCTAAGAGGGGGCCCGCTCAAGTCACGCTTCAATGATTCCCTATATAAGCAACCAAATTTTTTCCCAAAAAGGGGGGGCCCCCCCTAAATCCGCCTCTGTTAACACATTATAATTTTATATAAAAAAAATTTTTTTTAAATCCTTGGCTACTACAAACATTGTTAATTTCTTTACAAAGCCTAATAGATTAATCTGTTAATGTTTGCACAAAATGACTTACATTATAATTACAATTACTGGTAATTTGGCAAGTTCCAACACAAATACAATGTAGCAATCATGATATCAGATTTTTAAAGCATTTACAGTTGTATTTTCCATGTTATATAATCTCTCCTCTAGTCTGATGAGACTTCTCAAGGTCAGATAAGGTCAAATATGATTTATCTACATTATAATTAGTATGTGATGTATTTCACATCTGTTCTGTGTAAATAATTGTATAATTGCATGTCTGGGATAAAGATGTTTTAGCCAAGTTATGAAACATATACCCAAATATTTAATAATGATAAATACATTTCATATTTCTTTTTTCTTTTGATTTCTCAATTTAAACCCCGAAAGACCTTTAGTGGTTGGGGAGAGGTAAAGGCTACATTTGTGTGAATTAGTTAAGTTTTGGAAAATCTTTTTTTTTTTTTTTAAATCTAAATTTTTTTAATCAAACACCTCGACTTTTATTATTTTGGCTCTTTTAATTTTCATAGAATTTTATCAAAATATTTACTTTGACCCTTTGACAAATATATAAACATATTAAAAAAGTTGAACCACGCATTTTATCGAAAAAAAAATCATGGAAAAGCTTAATATTTCCTAACATAGAGTGCTATTAAAACTTTAGCTAATTTTTACAGAGTTATCTCCCTGTAGTGTTATGTATCCCAAATTTAGTGGAATTGTAGATAGTTTCTGTTTAATTTTTTCAATTTTTTTTTACTCATACAATTTAGAGCTTTACATATTGTTAATTTGTGTCAAAACTTTTTGTTAAGTAAAGTTGTCTTTTATTCAAAAAGATTTGTTATACAATTTTTTTTATAGGAAAACCAAACCTTGCTATAATAATTTTTAATCTAAAATATTTGGTTAAATTTTTGATTTTTCAATTATTTAAATTGTACTTATTATTGTCTAGTAATTTGATTGTTATATATTTAAAATGAAATAAAATCATTAAAAAGATATGATATAAGCTTGGTTTACACTAGGGGAAACAAAAACAAGTTGAGACAAAACTTTAATCAAATAAATAAATAGAATTTAGACTATTCTGAATCATTGAAAACCTCACATGGTTTGTAAAAAATCCAAATGCCTTCAAAAATTGAAAACAAATGTGTTGGCATAAGAGGTACATTCATGTTCATGTATTTTGAGAATTGGATGTGACAATATAAGTTGATTATTTGACATGATACAAAAATCATGTTTTAATTAGCAGTAGTGATGGAACCATTACACCCCACATGAAGCCTTGGTGATTACACAATACCCCCTGGTGATCCTCTGTATCAGATGAACTTTGTTATTACTATGGATGCACACTCTTTATTTAGATGTGAAACATGTGCTACACAGAAATATGGCTGACTTCTGATTGGGATTTGATTTTCTGAAGATCGGTAAAAAGTGTGTGTGTTTTAATCCTCTCCTCTTATGATTTATTTCCAAAAAAAAATCAGTTTAAAGAATATTTGAATATTTATCATTATGTTCTATATTAGATTTTTTAATGAACTATAAAACAATTAAGTGGTTTATGTTAAACATCCTTTCGTAAAATTAGTAATGATATTTAAGGGGGAAGGGTAGAAGTATTATTGTCGAGCCTGCAACTTTTGTTGCAGAAAGCTCGACATAGGGATAGTGATCCGGCGGCGGCGGCGGCTACGGCGGCGGCTACGGCGGCGGCGTTAGCTAACTTCTTAAAAGCTTTATATTTTAGAAGGTGGAAGACCTGGATGCTTCATACTTTGTATATAGATGCCTCATGTTACGAAGTTTCCGTCAGTCACATGTCCAATGTCCTTGACCTCATTTTCATGGTTCAGTGACCACTTGAAAAAAAAGTTCAAATTTTTTGTAATGTTGAATTCTCTCTTATTAAAAGTAATAGGATAACTATATTTGATATGTGCGTACCTTGCAAGGTCCTAATGTCTGTCAGACAGTTTTCACTTGACCTCGACCTCATTTCATGGATCAGTGAACAAGGTTAAGTTTTGGTGGTCAAGTCCATATCTCAGATACTATAAGCAATAGGGCTAGTATATTTGGTGTATGGAAGGACTGTAAGGTGTACATGTCCAACTGGCAGGTGTCATCTGACCTTGACCTCATTTTCATGGTTCAGTGGTTATAGTTAAGTTTTTGTGTTTTGGTCTGTTGTTCTCATACTATATGCAATAGGTCTACTATATTTGTTGTATGGAATGATTGTAAGGTGTACATGTCTAGCGGGCAGATGTCATGTGACCTTGACCTCATTTTCATGGTTCAGTGTTCAAAGTTAAGTTTTTGAGTTTTGGTCTTTTTATCTAATACTATATGCCATAGGTCAACTATATTTGGTGTATGGAAATATTTAATGATCTTTATGTCAGTCGTGCAGGTTTTATTTGACCGTGACCTCATTTTCACGGTTCATTGCACAGTGTTAAGTTTTTGTGTTTTGGTCTATTTTTCTTAAACTATAAGTAATAGGTCAACTATATATGTTGTATAGAAGCATTGTTAGCTGTACATGTCTGCCTGGCATGGTTCATCTGACCTTGACCTCATTTTCAAGGTTCATTGGTCTTTGTTTAGTTATCTTGGTTAATGTTAAGTTTATGGTACAGTTGTTATAAAGCTTAGCTTTTTACTTAGGACTATCAACATAATATCAATGATTAGTATAGAAGGCGAGACATTTCAGCGTGTGCACTCTTGTTTTAATTTATACAGACATTTTCTGTTTTGTTTCATTGAAAAACAGACTCCATTTCTTCTCTAACATATCTATTAAAGGCATGCACCTACCATTTGTCTGTATTCTTTTTTTGGAGGGGGGATGTCATATTTTGTTTATTTATTCATAACTTTATACATATTTTCTACATATTTTTTATCAAATTCTTTTGGTTTTACTTTCTTTCCATAAATTTTGGTGAAATTTTAGGTCCTATTTCCAAACCAAACATCCTCAATTCTCAAACTAAAGGCCTGTTGGCACGAATTGTCCCAATGTGCGGTTTTTCTCTCTGGTGCGTTTTCCTCGACGTATTTTCTTCTCTGTGCTTTATTTGTTTGGATTGCAGGATGCTCACTATAATAATCATGTTTATGCTAGTAAATGATTGGTTAAGGTATTGACCCTTTATTTATATGATTGTGCAATTTACATGATGATGTATCAATTGAAAATTTCAATCTTGATATGCGTCAAAAAAGAAACATGCAAAAAGGGGGGAGACATTTAAGTATCTTAATTTTATAAGTTAATTATGGCATAAGCATAAACCTTTCCAGTCAATATGACTAAGACACCTTCTGTTGACTTATTTCTGTGAAATTTAGATATTTATGATATGCTTTATGATTTGAATGGAATGAAACAAAAATTTTCTGTGGAACTTAGTAAACAGGGCAAGCTCCATATTTATTGACATCATATATTATGTGATTTTGTTGAGAAAGGGAGATAATCCAGTTTTGTAAAATTTTTGAATTTAAAAAATAATTAAAAAATTCCATGCAGAGAGTTTTTTATAAAACATATTTTACAGTGGCGGATCCAGGGGGGGATTCCGGGGGGTTGGAACCCCCCTTTTTTTTTGGCCGATCAATGCATTTGAATGGGAGCATATAGCTGGAACCCCCCTTTACTCTGAGTTGGGAACCCCCCCCCCCTTTTAAAATGGCTGGATCCGCCACTGTTTTACTATGATTGATTCCATTGCCTGCGGTCCAGTAAAGAGTGTCATATCGTTTATTATGACATGTTTGTTTTGAAATATTCCTATGGACAAGCATCAGGTAAAACAAGTTTAGTTTGAAAGTCTTAATGAAACACACCTGTAAGTAATTATTCTGGAAAACAAGCTTTCCCACATGTTTTAATTGCATCATAACAGTATCTTATGTTTCAACAAAGACAATGCTCTTTCATCTAATTGTTTTATACTTATAACTGATAAACAAGTTGACAGATTGATTGCATGTGTGTAATAGAAAGCAGCTTTTGGTCACATCATCAAGGCATAAATGAACAAATTCAGTGTGGTTGGTCTCATTAGCACATGGTTTATAGATTTTATGATTTGTGATTATATTTTTTACAGCATGGTTAATTGAGAGGAGGAGGCATAGGGAGAAGGGGCAAGGGGGTATGAGTAGTTTTCATCCAAATTAAAAAAAAGAAATCAAAATGAGTCTTTTTACGCATCACATATGGATATGATAGAATTCCGAAAAATTATACACCAAACCCTGAAATCCTTAAAAAAGGGCTCTTTTGCCTTTGTTTATTGTTTTTTGGCAAAATGACCCATTAATCTAAGGTAAATTGGTCAAGTTGTGCTTTCTTGTACATGTAGTTTATAGTGCTTATTGCTATTACCACGATTACCATGCCATTTGGCAGTCCAGCCAAAACTGATTGTCTGCTGTAGTTAATGGACAAATGTTACGTAAGGTAAACAGACTTTGTTGTGTAAGGTAAAACTAAAACATGCCTTCTCTAAGGACATATGTTAACCTGTAATTGCTTATATCCATGTGATTTTAACTCTTGATGGAGAGCTGTCTCATTGGCATTCATACAACACCTCCTTAATTTTCGACTTGTTGCTCTAAGTAGTTCAAAGAACATTGATACATGTTATTCCTACTACTGACCATTACTGGTTTGGATGGGGAAAACAAGGGGTCAAAAATCAAATATTCGTATAATATTTTGCATTGGTTATCCTTGACGAACTTGACAAATAATTGCAACTATTATGTAATGTCTCTCTGATTGAAACACATTTTAGTATTTTGAAAAGAAGTTTGAATATTGAAGTACTTGAAGAGATGTTGGGTACCATTAAGGAAACAGCAACCCAACAACATGAAACTCTACAAAAAAATAGAGGTAAACTCAAATATTTTGAGATTACGAAAATTTGTCTACAGAAACAATATGTCAAGCTCTAAATCTTAAACAATCTTCAAAAGACATGAATAAATTTAACATCGGTAGACAAAAAAACACTAGATGTCCTTCCATTCATCTATCCTTATTCTTCCATACTATCTGGATATTGAAGGTTAATCATTTGTATACTCCTATGATGAAAAGTTTTGACTTTTTTTTTAAACTCCCCCCCCCTTTGCAGCCATAATATATTAAATGAGTGACAGAATGACAAAAATTTTGCAGAATGTTATAATTGTGCTATTAGTTTCTTGGGAATTAGTGATGGAAATGTAACGAAGTGATCTTTTTAACAATGTTTCATTTCTTTTCTCAATTTTATCAATTAATGATTAAGTTTTTTGGGATTCAGGAAAGAATGCTTTGCTGTTTGTTGCTGTGTTACATATATTTTTTTGTTATTTATTTTTTTTTGTACAATAATTAGGATGTTAGTTTTCTTGTTTGAATTGTATTACATTTGTCATTCTGGTGCCTCTAATAGCTGATTATGTGTAAAGGCTTTGCTCATTGTTGAAGGCCATATGATGACCTATAAGTAGAAAATGTCTGTGTCATTTTTTGGTCACTTGTGAATAGTTGTCTCATCAACAATCACACCACATCTTCTTTTTTATAATTAATATTTTTCTGGAGATTGGCATTCAACCTTTATTTTTACGGGGGAATTAATCAATTTGGTATAATTACTTTTTGTATGACAAGTAGAATTTTCTGCTAAAAGTAAAGTTTTTTTTTTTATAACGATCAGGAAATGTCATTATTAACCGTCTTAATGCATTTTTTTGAATTTGAATGAAATCTTTTATAGCATTGAAAATTTGAAGAGGAGTAAAAACCATCAAAAACTGTAGCTTTCTTTTCTTAAATGTAGGAAAGTTTGTTGATTCATAAAGCAACAATTCCTATAGGATGATTCATGGTGATGAGTTTATTTTCAATTAAGATTACAAAAACAAGAAGGAAAAGTTACATGGAAGTTCATCAAGTTTTCGCCTTCAAAAACCCTTGAATCAGAAGTTTTACTATATGTTAATTTACTTATGATACTTGTTGTATGTCAAAAATGTATGTGCTTTAAGCATGTCAAAAGATTTTCATTTCAGATGCTCTTTAATTATTTGGTGAGACCTGTTGGCATTAGATGCTATTTCATATGTGAACAGCTAGGCCATTATAATTTTCATCACTTTTTCTGAAATTTCCAACAGGATATGCAAGTACAGTGACCAATAGTTGTTAATTTCAGTGCAATTTGGTCTCTTGTGGAGTGTTGTCTTACCTCAACTTTTATTTTTAAAGTTATTTAAATACTGAGAGTGAAATATTTATTTTTGTTCCATCAAATCTAGAAAATGTCTTCTGCTATGTCTGTGTATATAAAATTTGCGAAATCAAAAAAAAAAAAAAAAACAGGATATCCTAAAACCAAAAATGAAAAACAAAATACATTAAACCAACCCAACCAAACAGTCTTTTATATGTTTTGGAGTTTATTATAACGTCCATTTTCACTGAACTAGTACACATTTTTATTTAGAGACCTGATGAGGCCCACCTCCGGGTGCGAGATATTCTCACTGCATTGAAGACCCATTTGTGGCCTTTCGCTTTTATCTCCACTTTGGTTGGGTTGTAGTCTCTTTGACATATTCCCCATTAATCCATTCTCAATTTCATTTTCTAATTTCCTTTACCCTTCCTTTGACATTGTTAGCAAGAGGTTCCAATCATTGTCCTCTTACATCATAGACATTTTTCAAATGTTGTATCAAAGTTCTAGTAGTAAAAATTTATAAGTCATTATCATCAAAGTTCTAGTAGTAAAAATTGATTGCACTTTAAACATTTGTCTCAGTCACTGTGTCAGTGTGTATGAGGTACATTGTTGTATTCAAAACATATCATGTTGTATTAAGCACTGGATGGTAAACCTTTTTAACCATGTTTATTCAACATGACATTAAATTGAAGTCATACTGATTGTAGTGCACTTATACCCCCTTTTCTAAGGAAATTACCATTTGGCTCAGCACAATGTTGAATTTAAAACACATAAATGTCATGACATACTCATTCTAATTTATGAAGTATTTGACACTGGATGGTATTAACATTTTCTATCCATTTATATTCAAAATGACATTAAATTGTAGTCATACTGAATACCTATGTAAAATTTGGCGTTGGACATAAGGAATCTATTATTCTTTTATTGCATATGTATTTAAAACATGATTAATGACAATGGTAATAATATATTACAATAAAAGATGAAAAGGTTTCTTATGTCCAGTGTCAAGTATTACATGGCAGTGGCAATAATACATGTAGTGCTTTTATACCATGTATACCTGCTTTCCTAAATGCTCTCGTCTATTGAAAGTGGTTTATTGTATTTGATTGTAATTTACCCTTCTGATTGTTACAATAGGCTTGCACTTCAATCTATTTACCTCATCAGAGTCATTATAAGTATCAAAGATTACATTTATCTATCTCTCCCACATCAAAGTGAGTTATAAATACATGTTTAGCATATACATTGTACAACCAGTAACAATAAACATTTTGCTGATGCTGAACATGCTGATGTTGGATATTGGAAAAATTGAATAGAAAATTTGACTGCATGGCCTCTTTTTCATTTCTTTTGGTACAGGACCCACAACTATGTCAATGTATGATTTTTTGTTAACTGGTATATATTTGAAAGTACATATTTTATCTCTACTTAACATTTTTGTTTGCAAAAAAAATAGATAAGAGAGCCTTATGATATTTTGTAGATGACATATTCAATGCTCAGCTCTATGAATTATCTTTACACAAAATCTGTATGAAAATTCACGTAAGAGGGAGTTCCTGCTTTGCAGTATCTAAATATTTGCACCTATTGGTAAATTGAGTTATGTTTCTGGAGTAAATAGTCAGACTTGACGGGTTGTATTGCAGATTGTATTGTAATGTGTAGTGAAGGTAGTACATAAGTACCTGTTACTATTTATTGATAATTATCACCATATGTTCCACCTTTATCTTTTGTTTTATCTGTCATACAGACTCAGGTTAACCAAATTATTGTGCTTCATGTAGTTATTCTATTAAGCTGTGTTTTTTCTTTGTTCTACATTTAGAGACTCAATTCACAAAAAATCTTACAAATGTCTTATGAATAGAAACACTTGTCTAAGTCATAAACATTTCAGTATAACTTTTGTTCAAATCAATTATAGTCATAAGATTTCTAATAAAAAAAAGCACCTGCAAGCTAAAAACACTGAAAAATTCAAAGACATCTTGATTTTATACAAAATTTAGTCCTGGATTGGGTGAAGTTTGGCACCTATTAAAATTTATACCTGCTGATTTGTTTGCACTTGTCCTAAGTCAGGAACCTGATGTTCAGTGGTTGTCATATGATGATGTGATTCATGGTATTTCTCGTTTCTCAATTTTTATATAGATTGGACCATGGGTTTACACTAGTCATTTATGGGACCCTTTTTAGCTTGCTGTTCGGTGTGAACCAAGGTTCTGTGTTGTAGGAGGTACTTTGACCTATAATAGTTTACTTTTGCAAATTTTTACTTGGATGAAGAGTTGTCTCATTGGCACTCATACCACATCTTCTTATATCATGTGTATTTAGCAACGGATCTGTAGACAAAAAACGACTAAAAACAGATTGACAACCTACTTACCAATGTTATGTTGGATGATCATAGAAAAAAATGACCAATTATCGTAGCTACTAAAATGCTTTCCTTGTTTATGTTTATGACATCACAGATTGATGTTTGGTTGTAAAAGGAAAAATACGACAGGTAGCACTAATGGAATAGGAATTGTATTGTTGACCCTTTCAGAGCACCTGAGTCCACTCATGGGTTTAGTGTTGCATAATTTTTAGCTTTTCTTTATAATGTTTGTGGCCTGCTTGTCTTTTTAGGTTTCGTTCATTGTCTCAACAAATATTAGTTCAGCCCAACTGAAGTTCCCCTGGAAATTCCCCTGGAAATTCCATAATACCGGTATCTGTTCCTGGTTGAAGAAATATTCTGTTTTACCCTTAGGGAGCAATCTACTTCACCCTGCCTTGATGGGTTTCTTGTTGCTCAAATTATTTTTTAGCATGTAATAAACAGAATTTGAAATTTAATTATTTTATATGTTCTTGCATCCCACCCCTTTATAACAGATTGCTGAAATGATAAAAGCTGTTTAGTGTATATAATGGATACATCTAGTAACCGGACATTTCAAAGATCTGTTTTAAATTAATTTTAAAGTTAAAGTGATGTTTTGGCAACAATTATGAATGAGGAAATTGGAAAGTTTAAATTATTGAGATAAGATAAGTTTTAGCTTGATATAGTGTCTTGAAAGGTAAGTTTATCTATAGTAAGATTTTGAAAAAGAATGGAATAGGAAAATATATCTCGAGTTTGAAAATGATTGACACATGTAATATATATATAAACAATATCTCTCTTGGCACTGAACATGTAAGTATGATGTATCACTACTGAAAGACACTTTGTATTCACTTTGAATTGTAATCCTGTTAATTGAGGTTTTCTTTTATCAATAATTTGCATGACAATGAAAAAGCATTTTGGCATGGGATCATTATCACAAAACAGGTTTTTTTTCAGTTGGAAAATTAGAAGGTTATTATCAGATTCACATTTTATGTCATTGAAGTCCAATGAATGATGAAGACCTTTGATGACTTCAATATATTTAACTTTAGTAATTATATATATCTTTTCAATGATGTCGGAGTGCTGGTCTAATGGATATGTGTAATTTATATTTTTTGGAATGTCTAATATGTGCATTTTTAAGTTTCTTTGAATTTCTTTGAGAAATTTTAATACTTTTAGCCTAAACAAAAGTATTTTGGTTTCATATACTGACACTTTAGGCAAATTTGTTGAGAATAAAATTTATACACAAAACAGTAACGTTTTACAAATTATTAAAGTAAGATGATAAGCATTTTTCTCAACAGAAACTCTTATAGAAAGAGTCCAAGAGTATCTTAAATCCTGTTGAATAATTTTCAAATTTATGTTTTGTTTCAGTTCGCCCTGGAGTACCTATTACACGCCCTGAGATTATTGATGAAGACGCAACCAGTGCCAGACTACGTTGGCAGAGAGTTTACACACCACCATATCGTCATAGTGAACCAATCAGCTACCAGATTGAGCAACAAGAAGCACCTCACAGAAACTGGCGCCCTCTAGCAAGGGGAATAACCATGACTGAACATACAATTACAGACCTCATGCCCAAGAAGGACTATTTGTTCAGAATCAGGGCGGAGTCACAAAATGGTGACATCAGTGCACCAACTCCACCAATATCATACTACAAATCACCAAGTAGGTTTTTATTACTGAGTATTTATCATTATTCGTGGCATACATGATTTTCTTGATTTTCATGGGTACAGTGTATATTTATAAGGAAATAACAAATTTAGATCTTCAACAAACATAAAAAAAAGTATAAATTTTCTATAGGCTTCTGTAACAACTTTTGCCAAATCACAAAATCAAATATTTTAAAAATTTTACTCTACAGTAATGGGGAAATTGGTATCCACGAAAAATAGATGAATCCAATAGTCATGATAGTTGAAAAGACCCAGCTTTTACAGTAGCTGTCATTTTAAACACATTTCTAACAAAAATATTTTAGCAAAATTTTCTAGTGTTTGATTGTTGATGGAAGCAGTGAAACAATTCAAAAGGGACAACATAATATTATATTTATAGTAAATAACATTAAATGAAAAGCTGTCCTCATAGATTTACTGGATTGTTCTACTTTTTTATTCTAGATGTATATTATATCTCTTATGCAATTAACTGCTATAGTAGCTAATAGTAACTATATATTCTTTATTGCTTATCTAGTTGTTTGATGTGTTGGCTGCTGCGTTTAATGCTTTTGTTTGATTAAGTTTGATAATATTATATTCTGTTATATTTATGTATTTGTTTTCTTTCAGCAAATGAAGTTGACTTTGAAAACCAAAATGTTGATTTGAATAATTTACCAATGAAATTAGAAAATGAAATTTTTACTAATTTGAGGGAAATAGATGACTGCTTAGATTCAAACAAAAATGGCATTTGTGTCAAAGATGACATTCAATCCACCCAGAGTCATAACCTTGAAAATAAAAAGAGTGTTAGGTCAAATGACACTGATAATCAGAATAATAATGAAGCTATGGAGACCAATATGAAAGAAGATAATGTTAAACACAATGATGATTCAGAGTTATCACATGATTATTTGTGTAACTCTTACAAAAATGAAATTGTTGATTCTGATACTGATGAAAATGATTTTGAAGGTAAAAAAATCTCAATCCCTGAACTTTTGATTTCATTCACAAACTTATTTGACCTTACAGTCTTAATGACAGATCCTAGCCTTGCAATTTATAACTTTTTCTTGTCCATTTCCAAACAAAGTTACGACTTTTGACCTCAATAGCACCCTAAAAGTGTTTGACCTCACAGTCTTAACAATTGATAAGTGACGACCTTCACATCTTCACATGATGCACTAATTTCTCATATGTAAAGGCTTGCATGAAGTTTAATTTTTTAGTCTACTAATTATTTTTGGCGTCATTATTTTACTTTCCTTTAAGCATGTTGTTTTCTTTTCTTTTACTTATTTCAGCACTTTTGGTTCAGTATAGTAAGAATATTTTTTTAGCAGATTTAAGCATGAGGCATAAATGCTGTTTTACTGTGGTTGGTTTTGTTTTTATTCTAGTGAGACATGTAACAAAAATATTGGCATTAAATCCTTATTAATAGTCAAGTTGAATTCTGATAGATATAGAGTGATTCACTGATTTAATAAACCTTCAGTTCACATGCACAGTCAAACCTGCTGTAAAGGTCAAATTTGGAATCTTACTGTATATCTATTCCTGGTTATTATAAAATTTAAACCTTTAAGGTGGTACCTAACACCTGAACTAAAATTAATTTGGCTCGTTTAATTTTCTTAAAATTTTGACAAAGTATTTACTTTGATCCTTTGACAAAAATATAAAAAATTTTTTTAAATTGAACCAACTGTTTAATCAGAAAAATTACACTGGTTATATAGCAATTTGACAAACACCTATTTTGATCATTGAAAAGCTTAATATTCCCTTAAGAACACAACGTCATTAAAACGTTCTGCTGATTTTACAGAGTTATCTCCCTGTAGTGTTAGGTACCACCTTAGGTAGCTATTTTTACAAATTGTTTTATTGAACTAACCAATTTGAAAAAAAGTTTATGCATGATTTGATCTGCGTCGGATAGAATTGACCTTATGCAAACGAAAATTAAATACCTCTATTAACCTATTTTGGGTTGAAATAATTTCTACGGAAAGTCTGTAATTGTTCCAAAGGTAGGTTTTCATAAGAAGACAACCCTTTAAAACAAACCAAAATGCATCATTTTAATCTTAATTAGTTCAAAATCGATCAAAGTCTAATATCTTCAACTTCGTACTTTATTTGGCCTTTGTAACTTGTTTGGATTTGAGCATCACTGATGAGTCTTTTGTAGACGAAACGCCTGTCTGGTGTATATAAAAAAATTAGTCCTTGTATCTATGATGAGTTTATTTTATATATGTAGCTGTGTACATGCATAAGGTCGATTTCTATCAGCTCATTTGTTAATGCTTCTTACTCAGATGACCTTGAAAAGTCATTTGTAGTATTGTAATGGCAGTTTTTGAATGTGAGCTTTATTAATAATATTTCAACTTCCTATCAAGGACAGAAACTTGAAATTGGACATCAAAATCTTAAATCATGTAAATACAAAACTTCCACAAATTTTCAGAGAGCAAGCTACCTTTCCATGATATTGTAAATGACATTATGGATGTACCATTTTTAGATGGCTTATTCAATTAATCATCAATCTCATTATAAATAATTGATATTTACAGCACCATCACCCAGAATTCCCAGGAAGACTGTGGATTATAAGATGTTTGAACAGGACTTTTCAGTACCATCTAGATGCTATGTTGATCACCTTACTACATTCAGTAAGTACAAAGTGGTGGATTCAGGGGGATTCCAGAATGTAATTATTTTCAATTATAATTATAAGGCTCTTATATTTACTGTAAGAGATGTCTTCATCTGGTTTCTAATTTGTACACATTTATTATTTTTATTATTATACAGTATTTAAAACAGCGCATTATATAATATTAAAATTACTCTAAGTGCTTTACAACATATATCCATTCACATATATAAGTATTTACAATAAAATATGAAAGCCCATGTTAAAAAAATTCTAAAACAAACAGATTTTAAAAATATAGCACTGATAAACAATAAGATTTATATAAAATGGGCATGATTAAATTAAGGAGATATTGAATCCGTATATTGAATAAAAGTAAGTTAAAACTTCAAAAATATTTGCAAAAATGTTTCTAAAATGACCAATAAAAGTAAGTTAAAAATTCAAATTTTTTAAAGATTATTTTAAAAAGCAGTATTCTGATTTGTACACGATCTCCTGATTGATTAAATATTATATAAAAAAACCCAAAATATATAATATAGAATAATAGGTTGTTTCGTTGATACTGACTATATCATGTGGAATATGGGCGAGTTAAGATATTCCACATGATATAGTCAGTATCAAAAACGAAACTACCTATTATTCTGTTTATCGGTAATTATGACGTTACATAAGGTATTGCCTAATATTTTCAGTGATACAGCCAGTACATTGATACTTGAAAATATTAGGCAGTAAGATCAAAGGGAAAATATACGAATTACCGATAAATTCATTGATTATTGTAAAAACATTATTTCAGCATTTCAACATTTGATGACTAATATTTACCTGAAGTTATTTATTTCAAATAGATACAAAAGGGGTCTAAAAAAATTAAGTTGGAATGACAAAAAAAGTGTGAAAAAAATGTTCTACTCAATTATACACGGGAGGTATAGCAACAAAACATCACTGCAAACATAAGGTAAAATGATATGGCCTGGAAAGATAAACTAGTTATAGTAATTTACTGGTGTTTAAATCTTATTATCCCATTACGAGGATACAAATCAAGGTAAAAGAATAGGTAAATAAAACCTAAAGAAAACTAAGGGATTACGGTAGCATGAATCTCCATCATAAAACTTTTCTCAAAACTCACTGGAACAAAATTTGGACTGGTAGCACTAAATCCAATATATTTGTTGAAATATGCACCTGAGTAAGATAATTGTACTGAAAAGTTTTATGACTGTCAAAGCATGTCCATTGACAGTTAAAAGTTGTTTGTAAATGATAAAAGTGGATTAAGTCTTATCAATAAGGGAATATCAATTTTCATGGTTTTCTTGTGGGTTCAGGTGTACCACAGATTGAAATTTTCATAGAATAACAAATTTTCTATAAGGTTGTAATTGGTAAAACCACAAAATCAGATATCCATGAAAGTGAAAGTCTTTCCTCAATCCATGAACATTGGTACCCACAAAAATAATTTATTCACAGTAATACACAGGGCTAAGTAAAAAGAATTATTGGAAATTATTTCCTTATTAATTTCTTTCTAGTTCCACCAAGATTACCCTTGGATAAACCAGATATGACAGAGGATGGCCCATCAACTGTATCCCTGCGGTGGAGACCTGCACAGGTACCAGAAAGAACCAGAGACAAGTACCCAATCACATACAGTATTGAAGTGAAGAATCCACCTAATTTTGAATGGAATGATGTTGAATCTGGTCTGACTGGTCTCTCACATACACTGAAAGATATACATCCTGATGTGGATTACATGTTCAGAATCAGGGCCCACAATGAATTTGGAAGTAGTGAGGCAACACTTCCTGTTTCTCTATACAGACCTATAGGTGAGAAATATTCTTTGTATACATGACTAAGATTGAAACTTTGCATGTTCAGAATCAGGGCCAACAATGAATTTGAAAGTAGGGAAGCAACACTTCCTGTTTCTCTATACAGACCAATAGGTGAGAAATATTCTTTATATACATGATTGCAGGTGCATACATTATATGCTCAGAATAAGGGCCCACAATGAATTTGGAAGTAGTGAGGCAACATTTCCTGTTTCTATATACAGAACTATAGGTGAGATATACATGTGTTCTTCTTATACATGACTAGGGGTGCATAATTATATGTTCAGAAACAGGGCCCACAATGAATTTGAAAGTAGTTAGGCAACACTTCCTGTTTCTATAGGTTTGAAATATTCTTCTTATACATCATAATGTAGGTTGCATTCCTTATATGTTCAAAATTAGGGCCAATATTAGATTTTAGTATATAAATGTAAGGACCAAAGCAAAATATTCCTTTATGTATTTTGAAGTTGTGAACTATTCTGCTTTTGACCAGAGCAATGGGTTACCCGAGTTCAATTTACACCATGCTATGACTAAAATTTGTTTTTTTTTGCTAAAAATGGACTAAAAGAGGGACGAAAGATACCAAAGGGACAGTCAAACTCATAA
This sequence comes from Mytilus galloprovincialis, assembly GCF_965363235.1. Lineage (NCBI taxonomy): Eukaryota > Metazoa > Mollusca > Bivalvia > Mytilida > Mytilidae > Mytilus > Mytilus galloprovincialis. Next base: position 19,728,644 of record NC_134851.1, on the reverse strand, counting down.
ATCTAAAACAAACTGACAACGCCATGGCTAAAAATGAAAAAGACAAACAAACAACAGCACACACGACACAACATAGAAAACTAAAGAATAAACAACACGAACCCCACCAAAAAACTAGGGGTGATCTCAGGTGCTCCAGAAGGGTAAGCAGATCCTGCTCCACATGCGGCACCCGTCGTGTTGCTTATGTGATAACAAATCCGGTAAATAGTCTAATTCGGTAGGTCACATTCATGAAAGGTAAGGGGATTGTAGTTACGATGTAAGGAACATATCCAATATCATTTGTGAAACGGTTATTCCATAACGGTCAACCAACTCGTGATGGCGTCCGTAAAATTTACGAAGGGATGATTTCAACTTCACCATTTGGAACTCTTGGTTTAATAGCTTCCTTGTGAGCAGCAACCCTCTATCAAGAAAATCATGATAGGAAATGCAAGCACAGGAATATCGTATCAATTGGGAGATATATACCCCGTATGCAGGTGCTGCTGGAATGTTGCTACTTAGAAATGGAAAGTTCACAATTGGAAAGCTGAAATCATCTCTTTTGTCGTAAAGTTTTGTTTTCAACCGACCCTCATTGTCAATTTCTAGATGTAAGTCAAGATATGAGGCCGACTTAACTGTATCTGTAGTATCCTTTATCTCTAGCTTGATTGGATAGATGCGTTCCACATAGTCTAACTGTTCTAAGATTTTCAAAAATAATTTAGAGGTCAAAATACAGCTTCAGTAATAGACAGATGTTAGTACCACATTTCAAACGCTACAAAATAACCCTAAGTTCTTTGTTTAAATATCTTCTCAAGTTTTAAAAGTTTTGCTTTCTTATAAAGATTTAAAAATGGAAAAACTTATTTATTTTTATTGATTTATATGTATTTTCAGAGGTAGAACAGTATTATGATGATGAATACGACTCAGACTATGAAGTTCCCTTTGTTACCCTTGGAGATTGTGGTAAGGTCAAAGTTTACCATACTTTTGAGTCAAAAGTGCAATTGATATTACTGGTTCATGAAAAAAGATATGCATGTACATGTAAAATTGAGAATGGAAATGGGGAATGTGTCAAAGAGACAACAACCCGACCAAATAAAAAACAACAGCAGAGGGTCACTAACAGGTCTTCAATGTAGCGAGAAATTCCCGCACCCGGAGGCGTCCTTCAGCTGGCCCCTGAACAAATATATACTAGTCCAGTGATAATGAACGCCATACTAATTTCCAAATTGTACACAAGAAACTAAAATTAAAATAATACAAGACTAACAAAGGCCAGAGGCTATATATATATGTATATAAATAAGTTTTAAAATCATCAGAATTATGGAAATCATTTTTTAAATTTTTTTTTGTATGCTCAATGCTACTGCTATTTGAAACTATATTTAAACGAAGGAATTAAAACCAGAATACTTGGTAAATTAGGAAAAGTAGTGGACAGGATAACCTTTTAGATTGATTATTTTTATGCATAGGGTCTAAAAAGTAACCATATTGGAATTTCATTTTATTGTTAGACTCATTTTTGTGTATAAATATAAATTTTTGCAATTATAGTATATACATATATTCAATATTGTGATTTCAAAATATGTATTCTTCACCAATGCTTAAACAGTACATGATGAGGGTGTGTATGGGGTTTATAGAATAGTCAGAGAAGAGGAGGGGGAGAAAAGAAAATTATAAAAAATTTCAATTAGAGAATAATGTAGTGCTAAAATATTAAGAAAAGAGAATAATCAGCAAAACAAAAAAAAAAGAAAAATATAGAACTTTAAAAAAGGTGAAAATCTGATTGTTGAGGACTTAAATTATCACGCATAGAGGGTTACTGTAAACTTAGAAATTATTGTGAGGTTTTTATTAATGCAAATAATGCGACAGAGTAAATTCTTATATCTGATAAATCTCACAATTTTGTCCATTTTTCAAAAATCGCAATAATAAATGCTCACAATAATTTCTGAATTCACTGTGAGTATTCAATTTTTCAACTGTATAATGTCATCCTTGAGGAGTTTTGAAGAGATGACTGCTTAGATTCAAACAAAGATTTTGAGGAACATGGTGTTGCTTTATAGAATGTTTGATTGTTGATATTTATAGACTGACAAAGATAATTACATTGTATTTCAGAAGCTCCTATTGAAGAAGGTACAGTGGTACTGACAAAATTACCAGACTCTAAACTTTTAACAAGGCACAACATATTTATAAAATTATCAACAAAATATTTTCATAATATCAAAGCTGTGAAAAGAAATGGAAATCCAAGATTCAAAGGATTTAGGTTTTTGTGAAAACTAATTTTAGAAATATTGTTCGAACTATATTTGTGCCTTGTTCCTGTTAAATTATATGCTATCAGATTTTCCAAAGTTCTAACATATTTGAATCAGTTTATTTCTAGTAACTTCTGGTTTTAGACAAATTAAAAAAATGGGGGGAATGTATGGGCAGTTGTACTAATATTTCAAATATGATTTTCTGTTTTTACGTAGAAATAATTTCTGATTCAAATTCAAATTGCAACTTACTTGAATTTTACACAAATTCATCCATCTGATTGGCTAATACATTGCCTCTATCTGGTAAAGCAGATCTAAATTAAAGTTCTTGCATACTGTTTCCTGGAGAAAAAAAATCCTCCATTAAAATCTATAGAAAAAAGTCTATAGAATCTGCTTTATTCAGTAGAGGTGCTTCATTTCTTTAAAACTGTTTCAGAGCACTTTTCTAATCACTATTTGCCAGCATGGTGTGAGCCGCTAATTCTTATATTGCAGTTTACATGGACTACTTTTTTGGAGTTAGAATAACATCGGAGCATGAATTATACTGACAACTCACGTTGAAATGTGTTCTATTTATAAGCAAATATCTTTCCAAATGTTCTTTTCTGTGTTGTACCTAATTTTTAAGACGATATATAAGAGGTGTTCATTGTTGTATTATCTCTGCCTTTCTGTTTTGTGTTGTTGAAGTAAACAATCTACTGTATCCTTTCTATATTTGTTGTATTAAAAGTTTTAAAAACATAAGACAGAACCATTGAAAACAAATAGCAAATTATCTCCCCTTTATATTTAAGGGAGATAATAAATATAAGATTTGATTAAATCAGAGAAATTATTTTTATAACTGTAATATTTACACTTGGTGTAAAAGGAAAATTATTAAATCACTTTTGAATTCAATTAAAAATTGTACTAATAATATAAGTTATGATAGTTTTAGAAACACTGTAGATTCTATAAATAGACATAAGTAATTCTTTATGATAACTAGTCTATCATCATTAACCTTATTAAAGTTTATGTATTAAATGATAGCAGTAATTTGAATCAATAGAAAAATAGAAAAGTTTGATTAACTGTTTTGACTTTTTGTAATATTGAAACTTAATCCACTAATTTTTAACAGTTTGAGACACAATTAATTTTAAATGATAGATTTTGGATTTTGTTTTTATTATTTTACTTGATTGTACCAGGAACATTGATTGGTCTTGACACAACCTAATAATAGCCGATTTCATCTTCAGGTCATAGTTAATGAATTACATGATAAGGAAACAAATATGTGTAAAATATGTACACTCTATCATAATAATAATTTTAATAAATTTCTTTCAAACTACAGAATGAGTGATGCCAGTGTATTGAACTTGTAATCTGTCACTTCAAATTTGTCATAATCACATTCATTTCATCACAGAAGGGTACAAAATGCAAACAGTGGTATATGCACAAATTTTTCTACTTTAAAAGACATGTAAATAGGGCTCGTGAAAATAAGTTAGTTTACAATACAATCCATGTGGAGGTCTTCCAGAAGTTAAAATATGGTACTACATTGTACATGTATTATAAAAATAAATATATATGAATTAGGAGGTATTCACCTGTACATTAATTTAAAAAAATCACAGGACATTTTTTTTCTTCAAAGAAATCATTATAGGTTAAACAAAAGTGTCTTCTTAGAGTTAAGATCAGTTATTGAAACAACTATTTTTGGAATACTTCTTGGAATAAACATTTTCTGACTTAATCTATTCTGATTTACAGTTCCACCTAAGTTACCAATGGAAACACCGCGATTGACCAGCGTGACAGGGGAGAGAGCAATGCTACACTGGTTGTCTGCGAGGATACCAGCCTATGCCAAGAAAGTTCCCATCACATACATTGTGGAGATTAAAGAAGACAATATGCCAGGTTTCTCACATTTCCAGAGTGGCATTATTGATCCCAAATTCCTCATTGAGGGACTTAATCCTAATATGAGTTACCAGTTTAGAGTAAAGGCAGAAACCCAGTTTGGTTGTAGTGATCCTACATTGGCAGTTTCCCTGGATAGAAATAAAGGTATTGTCTGTAGATAGATATAAGAAGATTTGTTATGAGTGCAAATGAGACAACTCTCCATCTAAGTCACAATTTATAAAAGTAAACCATTTGTATTCATGGTAAAGTTTAATGAATTATTGGGTAAAATGTTGAACTGATAAATTTCATGAAAAACTTAAAAATTTAGAAACAAATCAGTAACTGAAAGTGTATGCATTTAAATTTTGACAGGAATTAGTGTGTATAGGCATTAAAAAACTTCATATTTTTTCCAATTTTTATAAAATAATGAGTTATCTCCCATTTGTACAAGAGTTGCACCATAGTTTGCGTGGTATATATTCACTGAAAAAGTCTTTTGTAGAAATCCTATAGTGTTGTTTAATAAAAAAAAGTTAAAATCTGTTTGACAAATGCTAGATAAATCTAAAGTAAACTGTAGATCTGTGTGTCCTGAACAACTGATGGTTAATAAGGCTTTTGACAAATTATATGAACTAAAATTTTGATCATCTCTATTTTTCAAGGTTATTAAAACAAGCTATCAAGTATTGTAATATAAACTATATAAAAACATGCACTTAGACAAATGCCAGATAGAATGTAACCTTTTAAAAACCTGGTGGATAAAAAGAGGGTATAGCAAAAACCATATTGGTAACATATGTGATGAACTTTTGTTTACTTGAAACATACCAAATGTAAAGTATTCCTCCAAAAATACACCAATGAAAAATTACAAATGTATAAGAATGTCTATGATTACAGAGGAGGAGGAGTCAGAATTAAAACTAGAGGATGTACGAAATCTTATACAAACATTACAGGGTATGTAAAGTGTCCCTCCTGTATCTTTGGATACACCAAAATATCACAATTCTTGCACTCCTTGAAAAGTTTAAAACAACAGATAATGCCTTCTTATAAATGCATTGTTTCCTTCCAAAAGCACTTTCCTCTATTTGTTTATTGCCAACACTGTCAGAAAATCCACATTCCCACTTCCTCAATGCCCTTGCAGAGCCAAAGTGTTTTGACATGGTGTTAAACCTGAATCAATCAATCAACCCTTCTTTGTCCTCATATATCCCATGTAAGTCTACACAGTGTTAAACCATTATCTAACAAATATTATCTTACAGATGTGGCCTGTTTCTAATTCCCGCATGAAGAGATATTGCTCTAACTTTTGTGCTATTTTCACATTTCTTGATAGTTGTGAGATAAAATATTTATCCTCACTGGTGAAATATCTGTTCTCAGCAATAGATTGGTCAAAATTTAATTAATCAAGTTCTCTTGTTTTTTTTTTTATGAATTTTCTTATTGTGACGTCATGATAAATGGCAACTTTGAAAATGAAGGATAAAAATCCTTAGAGAATCAGATTTCATCACTACAACTAGTGTATTACAATATTTCTCCAATTTCAATAGTTAAATTTTGATTATTTTAAAAGCTCAGCAAGCCTTGCACTTTAGATAATATAATTTAACTGCCTCAAATAGATAAATATTGTAACACACTGCATGTAGCAAGTTGCAGTTATGGAATCTATATGTCATGCATTTTTCCAGTACTAATGAACAGAAATACTTCATACTCTCTACTTATGTAGACACATTTCCTGTAGGTGATGTTTTATGAGATAAACTCAGGTCAGATTTCCACAAGGCATGGGTAAAGAACTTATTTTTATAGTTTAAAATTTGGTTTTGGTATTTTGCAGACAAAGTAAAAAGACCACTGATAGACATGAAAAGAGAGGACCTTGAAATTCCACAGGTGAAAATGAGAGATGCTGCTCCCAAAGGAGGTTAGTATAAAGGTCAAAGAGTAGTTCAAGTAAAGGTTAATGGTCAGAGGTTACATATAGTAGGGACTTACCATGAAACTTATTTACGTTGATTATATGATGAGTTTTGAGGTGGGTTCATTAATGCATGAGTGGTTTTGATCTATTTTATTTTTTAAGGAAATGAATATTGAATATTTAGAAAATGTAGCTGGTGTTTAATTATTAGACTAAAACCTAGAAATTAAATGTAAATAACTGAAATGAAGAATGTCAAACTGTTTCTAATGATTTTTTCCCTTTGTCAGTGCCACCTAGGATGTCATCCTCTCGACCTCTAATTACCAACCACTACGGAGGAAACTTGCTGTTGACGTGGGGTCCAGCAAGAGTTCCGTCCTATGTTAAAGGTTCTTCATTAAAGTACACTGTAGAAAAGCGTGAGCCACCACATTCAACGTGGACGGTTCTGGCTGATAACGTAGAAGATAATGAATACGATGTGACTGGATTGAATCCAGAGCGGGATTACATGTTTAGAATCCGAGCTAAGAACCAGTTTGGTGCTAGTGATCCCACAATGCCTTGCAGTGTTATCAATGTCAGAGGTATGCTGAATAAATGTTTTTCTTTTAATGAGAAAATTTTGAATTTAAATGGTTATGGCCAGAAAATGTTTTTGTCTTTCTGCATCGATTTTACCTGTTAGGAATTAGTAAGACTCTTTCTATTGTACTTATAGGCACTAAAATATAATATTACAATTCAAGTCAATACAAATCTTTGTTGCCATAACACTACATATTCATAGTATAATATTATATTACAAAATACTTTAAAAACTTGCATTCATCTTTGTTTAATATTACATGTATAGACAAAATGATGAGTGTTTTTAGATATAAAGTAATAGACCTTTTCCTTTGCTTTTGGGAGAGTAAAAATTTTCTGTTGGGAATTAATATGCCATATTCCTTAATTTTTACAATCATAATTCTGAAGTGTAGAATTTATTTGGTCTTCTAGATGACTATGTACCTCCAGTATTCAGCAGATCCCAGTCCCGTGACAGTGGAACACCAAGGATGTCCCGACGATCTTCCATAGAGAGTCCACTAGTTCTTAGCAGACAAATATCACTGGATGAGAGTGATGACATGTATAGAAGTGGTATGTATTTTGCACTGTAAACTTTAATTATGAGATTATCTCCCATTTTTAAAGTTTGTTTGACAATTTGTTTATGTTTTATGTAAAAATAATAAGTTAGATCTTTAAAGTGCTTCCTCACAAGGTTAAAGTCTGAAGGAAGATACATTGTAGTGTTTATACTCATTAGACCCAATCAGAATTGATCCTTCTCCAATCTGACACTTTATTGTTGAAAAAGCAATTCCACATGTCTATTTCTTTGGTTTGTCTATGCATTGGCAGTGGCGGATCCAGACATTTTAAAAAGGGGGGAGGGGGAGGGGTTCCCAACCCAGAGTAAAGGGGGGGTTCCAACTTTATGCTCCCATTCAAATGCATTGATCGGCCAAAAAAAAGGGGGGTTCCAACCCCTGGATCCGCCACTGATTGGATCAGAACCAGTGGCAATGGCAGATTCAGGATCAGTCAGGTGTGATTTTGAAATAAAAGCTATTAATGATTTCTCCATTATGAAAAGGATCTATTGCATCATTTATTTTTATAATACAGATTGACCTCTGATATGTGGAAAGATTTCCAATGAGACAATTGTTTATAAAGTACTTAATGACAGATATAGATGCTAACAACTATAGAATATAAAAAAAGAAGATATGGTATGATTGTTATCTAATTTACATTCACAGAAGCCTGTTCATTCCTTAATTGTTATTTTCACAGGTATGCCCCCAGAATTCAAATCAACAGTTGAGGAGTTACAGTATGGTGTATTAGGAAAAACAGCCAGAATCAACCTTGCTGTCAGGAGTTTCCCTCTTCCTGTTATAGAATGGACATTCAAGGGAAATAACTTGTCTGATAAAAATAAATATAAATCTATCATCACACCAAGTGGAGTTATCACCCTTGACATATTTAACCTCTGTTTGGATGATATTGGAGAGTATAAATGTACAGCAGAAAATGACAATGGAATTAAAATTATAATTGTACAATTAGAATATGCAGGTCAGTAACTTGTTGTGTTCATTAATGATATCAAGTAATGCAAAATACTTATAGGAAAGAAATTGTTATTAATAGATTTATTATATAGAAGTCATAATTCACATAAAATTGTTATTTTTTATCATAAATTATCTCCTCGTCAATTAAAACACAAAATAATTTTGTTGAAAGTGTTAATTTCATCAATTAAATCCTATCAACAAGGTTAATTTCATAAGGTAAATTAATTATTTGGTGTAAACAATCAACATATTGGTTAAATTTCATCTAACTTTTTATACCTCATGGAAAACATTTATCAATCATATAATATTTTACAGATTACCATTTTTAAACTGAAAATTATACCACCAAGCTAAGAGTGATAGAACCACATTAAAAAATTGTACTACAATGGATTCACAGTCCTTTAAGGGCCTATGGAGAACACTGGATTAGATGAAACAAATATATTAAATCCAAAGTAATCTTCATGTTTAATTTTGTTTTTAGATGCACCAACATTTATTGAACCAACAGAAGACATGTATCTAGACAGCCACAAGAGTGGCAGGTTTGAGTGTAAAGTTGATGGTATTCCTTATCCAAAGATACGATGGATGAAAGATACTAGACCAATCACTGAAACAAGCCGATTGAAAATACAACACACCAAACCAAACCAATGGTCTTTAAGTCTGAATGATGTCATTTCATTGGATAGTGGCTTGTATACATGTGTGGCTGAAAATGTGGCGGGAAAATCCATTTCTTCGTCAAATCTTTTTGTTGATGGTAAGTTATTTGAATTAAGCAATTGTTGCTTGTGCTTATTATGTATCTTCTGTGTTTCAAAATGTTAACTTATTTCATTATTTCGGAGGTAAAACATTCATTTCATACAAACCAAACAAAACCCAGAATTATGAACAGATATATCATGTTAAGGAGGGGTATTTGCGAAAAATACCAGTCGAGAGAATGTTAAATTTCACGAGTCTGACATTCTCAAGACTGGTATTTTTCGAAAATACCCCTCAATAACATGATTTATTCCATATTGGTATTATTTTAGTAGGTTTCTCTATATGAATTGGATTTTGAATAAAAAAGCATATTCACCTGAGAAAGTGTTATTCACCGCGCTTAACGTCACGCGCTTTTACATGCAACGTTATGGTAAAATGTTTCATGTAAAAAAAATGGTATATGTTTGTCATTAAATACATTTTCTTCTCTCGGAATATGGAATAAAACAATTACTGTCTTTTGTTTTGGTAAATATGGGGTTTTATTGACTTTTGAAAACTGATATTCACTTCGGCCGTCGGCCTCAGTGAATATCATTTTTCAAAAGTCAATAAAACCGCATATTTACCTCATCAAAAGTCAGTAATTGTATAATATCTGTTTAATTACACCGAATGTTAATGTACTAAAACGCATTGATGATCGTGACGTTACAAGCGTCCAGTCGGATAGAGTATTTTTTGGCAAATACCACGACAGAGAGGGTAAAAAAGGCATATCCTTTTAGCAAATACCCCGGCGGCGTTAAAAATGAACGATATTCATTTGATAACAGTAAATTGGTGAAAAATACACTGGCTATTAACCAATCAAAACCCCGGATTCTTACATAAGGTGTAATTATAATATATAAGATTTGTAAAAAGTGAAATTTCATCTATCAGTCTATATTATATTTTGCTTTTCCAGTTAATTTTTTCTTTAAAATTTTGATTGTTGTAAATGGTGACTTAATTTATTTGTTTATTCCTCAATTTTGTGAGTAACACCAGAAATATTGAGAATGTAAGTTATTGTCAGTCAAAGAACAGAAATATTTACTGACAAAATTATTACCATTTTCAGATGATAGTGATAATGAAGGTAAAACTCCTGTAGAAGAAAATCAGTTTCCATAGTAACATCCCTTTTTAATCAGTTTCCATAGCAATATCCCTTTTTCATAATGACCTCATTCTGTGTGCAAGCATGTTAATATTATTTTTACATTTTAAAACATTTGCACAATCCATTGAACTCACTTACACATATTTTGTATTTCCCAATTAGAAAATTCTTTTATAGTTCTTTATTTTTCCTTTCAGTTGTAAATAAATAATTTCCACCATCATACCTCAAACCAATATATATAAAATATTTATTTAATACGGTCACTTGAAAAAATACATTTCTTACTAATGTTTGTTATATTTTGATTTATGTTCCAGTGAATTCAGTATTATTCCATGTTTATTTTGTTGTATACTACTGTTTTTCTAGTTTTACCTATAAAAACAACATGATTAATACATTTTTTTTCCAGTTTATAGTTATATTATTCCATGTCACGTGATAACGTTTCGCCCAATAGAATTGTTTGAAATATGTAAGGTATAATAATACATGTTTTTCCCCAGTTTATAGTTATATTCATATGAACTGGACCTGATAGAAATCAACCTTATGCAAATGAAATATAGAATAACCATACATTGTCTCGAAATATCAATGTTATTTGTACAAGGCTTAGAAACAGGTTGAAAGCGAGGCTGTGCCAGGCATTTCTACCTGTTTCGAGCCGAGTACAAATAACATTGATATTTCGAGACAACGTATGGTTATTCTTTATATACTGCAACTCTTAAAACTGTTCTAAATGAAGTATTTTGGGTAAAAAACATCATTTCCTAATTTTGTGCAGAAGAAGTAAAATTTCCGCGAACCTGTATGTTTTATTGACGTCATAAATAAAACTCTACGGAATCACATTGTCAACGTCATAAACAAGGTGATATACGGTCAGTGACTGTATATCAAATATGAATATACGGTCAATGCAATTTGACTGCTCAAATAGCACAGCTGCAGTATATATATCAATATATTTGTTTACCTATTTTGTGTGGGAAAATATCTCTATAGGAAGTATTAATAATAACTGTTTGAAATTTTAGTTTTTGTAAGAACCCTACCAAATAAAACAACATTCTTCTTTTATGTCATATTTAAATGTTCAAAATTAAGTCAAAGACTTATCCATTTACATGTCTACATGCACTGACACTGACACAGCTCATATTTAGAAGGTTTCTTAGACACTTTAACATCATTACATGTAATGACTTTTTAAAAGTTATCATAAAAAAAGTATTTTGAAAAGCCTCATAACCTGTCTTTATGAAAGAGAGTTCATTTCTAAGTTCCCTTTAAAATAAAGTGTTCTTGATTTCAACCTTATTTGACTTTTAGTTATCTGTTTAAGATAAAGTGTTCTTGATTTCAACCTTATTTGACTTTTAGTTATCTGTTTAAGATAAAGTGTTCTTGATTTCAACATTATTTGGCTTTTAGTTATCTGTTTAAGATAAAGTGTTCTTGATTTCAACATTATTTGACTTTTAGTTATCTGTTTAAGATAAAGTGTTCTTGATTTCAACATTATTTGACTTTTAGTTATCTGTTTAAAATAAAGTGTTCTTGATTTCAACCTTATTTGGCTTTTAGTTATCTGTTTAAGATAAAGTGTTCTTGATTTCAACCTTATTTTGCTTTTAGTTATCTGTTTAAGATAAAGTGTTCTTGGTTTCAACATTATTTGGCTTTTAGTTATCTGTTTAAGATAAAGTGTTCTTGATTTCAACATTATTTGGCTTTTAGTTATCTGTTTAAGATAAAGTGTTCTTGATTTCAACATTATTTGGCTTTTAGTTATCTGTTTAAGATAAAGTGTTCTTGATTTCAACATTATTTGGCTTTTAGTTATCTGTTTAAGATAAAGTGTTCTTCATTTCAACCTTATTTGGCATTTAGTTATCTGTTTAAGATAAAGTGTTCTTCATTTCAACCTTATTTGGCATTTAGTTATCTGTTTAAGATAAAGTGTTCTTCATTTCAACATTATTTGGCTTTTAGTTATCTGTTTAAGATAAAGTGTTCTTGATTTCAACATTATTTGGCTTTTAGTTATCTGTTTAAGATAAAGTGTTCTTGATTTCAACCTTATTTGACTTTTAGTTATCTGTTTAAGATAAAGTGTTCTTGATTTCTACGTTATTTGGCTTTTAGTTATCTGTTTAAGATAAAGTGTTCTTGATTTCAACATTATTTGGCTTTTAGTTATCTGTTTAAGATAAAGTGTTCTTGATTTCAACATTATTTGACTTTTAGTTATCTGTTTAAGATAAAGTGTTCTTGATTTCTACGTTATTTGGCTTTTAGTTATCTGTTTAAGATAAAGTGTTCTTGATTTCTACATTATTTGGCATTTAGTTATCTGTTTAAGATAAAGTGTTCTTGATTTCTACATTATTTGGCTTTTAGTTATCTGTTTTGTAGAATGAGAGAAACAATATACAAAAGAGAGGATAAAGATACCAAAGTAACATTCAAACTCATAAGTCAAAAATAGATTGACAACGCCATGACTAAAAAAAGAAAAGGACGGACAGACAATAACATTAAACAAAAGACTACACAAAAAGAGTGCAAAGGGTACAATCAAAAGTTATAAGTCGAATAACAAAGGCAAAACTATAATAAGGAAAAAAATTGAGGAAAAAAAATCATCAGTCCTCAAAACATTAGCCTATTGTCATGAAAACCATATTTGTTCACATCATATGGAGTTTTCCTAGCTACCTGACTAGTGGAGGATCCAGAACTTTTCATAAGGGGGGGGGGGGGGGGGGGGGGGGGGGCGCTGACTGACCTAGTTATTATATATATTCCCATTATATATGTATATAGGTAGAATCAGCAAAGTTGTTAAAATTATACTTTGATTTGTAGAACTTGAGACCACAACCAAACAAATATCTTTCCGTGAGTCAGTGTTTGAAGATTATTACTATCCACTTGAGGAGTTAGGCAGGGGTCGGCATGGAATAGTCAGAAGAGTTATACAGAAATCTACGGGAAAGGAATATGCCGCTAAAATGATCCCAGCATGCAATGAGGAACTGAAATTTTTCTTTGGACATGAATTGAACAATATGCGACGTATTAATAACCAACGTGTTCCATCTGTCATTGATGCGTTCCAGTCAGAGAGACAGCTGGTTATCGTCATGGAACTGTATCCTATGATCTGCATGAATGGTTTACGATTGCATGGTAGAATGATTTTTGCATGAACTTAGAAGATTCAGCACACATTTGAAAAGGTGAATATTGGGTAAATTCTAACGAAAATTTCTGTATACATGTAATATGTTGCTGTTCTATGAAATTTTGAAAATGTATGCTTGCATTGAGGAAGTTGACTTCATGAAGATTAATTTTCTGTTGGTTTAGGTTATGGAATTCTCAAAAAATATATTTCAGATTAGAACTTTTTTTTTTTAATGCTTTTTTAAGGGGTGGGTATTAAATCATGTGTAATTATGTTTTATCGATCTTTCTTTAAAAAAATCTTTTGTGTTTTTATTGCAGCTAAATGCATGAAATTTGAATGGTAGTAAAGAAGCATGGTGTTTACAGTATTACAACAATGTACTAGTACTGGAGTGTGTAGTGTAACTTGTAATTAATGGTGTAGTTTTTGATGTGTGCCATATCCTATGTATAACTAATAATTTAGATTGCATGTCCAATTATTTTATTTGATTGTTTTATGTTCATATCTCTAAAAAAATATTTATTTGTATTATACTTAAAGATTATCATTGGTCATCTCAATGAGAGTGATTTTGGTCACTTGAGCCGGTTCAGAAAATTTTATAAAATAGCAATAAACCACTTTAGAACAATGCAAAGGGCACAGACTTTCATAATAAGATTTTGCGAAAGCACTTAATTTTAAAAATGTGTGCATTTTCAATGCTTTTACAACATACAAAATTATAAAAAGAAACATTTAATTCATATAAATACAATTTTATGCCACAAGCATGAACTTAAGGTGGTACCCAACACTTTCACTAAAATTAATTTGGCTCGTTTAATTTTCATAAAATTTTGTCAAAGTATTTACTTTGAGACTTTACTAAAAATATAAAAATTTAAAATTTTTTGAACCAACCATATTGTCAGAAAAATTACACTGGTTATATAGCAATTTGACAAACACCAATTTTGATCATTGAGAAGCTTAATATTCCTTTTACAACACAACGTAATTAAAACGTTTAGCTGACTTTACATAGTTATCTCCCTGTAGTGTTAGGTACCACATTAAGAGTCATATCTACCTTTGTTTCCCCTATACATTGTTTCAACATTATCATGGATAGAAAATGTAGTCGTAGCTAGTGTAGTCTCATATATGGAAATGAAATTTGATATTGGAGTGCCTCAAGAATGTGTATACAATCAAAATTTCAGATTCTAATGAAGCTAATGACGCGTTATGTAATTGTTTTATAAACAATATTTCCTTAACCAATTTAATCAGTGTCAAAGGGAGATCACTGGTAGACCACATCTTGTCCCAAGACAAATGGACTGAAATTGAGGCTGTGAAGTATGTCAAGCAGCTTCTGGAAGTACTCAGAAATATCCATGCATCAAGCATTACTCATCTTGATATCAAGGTAATTGATGAAAACTCTTTTCAAATAGTGTGTATTTGACATTTCTAAAAAAACCTACCAGTAACAAAGTGAAATGTAGACACGCATGAAAATATGTATGTCAGCAAAGTGTGTTTTAAACACTTGAAATATTTCCTGATACACTGTAAAAAGAATATTACTGTAAAAATATTTTTGAATTTCTTTATTATATGGCAGTATATTGTGTTTTTTCTACTATTTATCCTACTTATAACTCTCAACTTGACATTTGAAATTTTTTTAAATAAAAATTCTATATTATTTTGCCACCAAAACTTTGTAAATTCTGATAAAATATTTATGTTTTATTCCAGCCATCAAACATTTTCCTCTCAAGCCCTGATTCAGACCAGATCAGACTGATAGACTTTGGACTGTCTCGTCACATGTCTATGGATTATGATGTCAAGTTAAATTATGGCACAGAAGAATTTACCTCCCCTGAACAGATTAAGAATGAAACAGTTTCCTCGGCTTCAGATATGTGGAGTGTTGGCATTCTCACTTATATTTTGTACGTTAAAATAATGATCACATTTATAGAATAACTAGTTTAAGAATTCAAAGAGAGAAAAATATTGAACGAGTGACCAAACTACACATTAATTTATGAATGCAGGTAGCGCATGAGTTAATTATCAGTGTTGTTCGATCACGAGTTGAATATTTTTCCATATTTTAATTCTTTGATTAGTTATTGTTTCTATTACATTGACAAATGATTTTTTTATGAAACTAAAGTGGAAAATGTAAGGAACTAAATCTTTTTCTAAGCATTCATAATTCATTGCAACCAATAAAATAAAAGCATTTTATTTTTGGGAACCAGTAATTATCTGCCTTGAATCATATTATTGGCATTTGCTATTTTGAGATGCAATATTTTTTTATATTTTATGGATATGGTTATCTCCCCTTAATAATTCAAATTTATATAGTTATATCCCCTGATGAAGAATATTTTTGCAACTTCAGTATATATTACTTTGAATATCAAGGCACTGTTCTTCTATTTGTTAACATTGTCACATCTCATTAATAGTTCTGATATTATTATTTTCCTCCCTTCACTGATTTACATTTAATCTGTAACTTCTACTTCTGATAGTAAGCATTCCAAATTGTTGATGTTTTGAATTTATTTAAACTTTTCTAAACTTAGTTTAAAAAAGTGATGGTCTGAAATTTTTCTTTTAAAAATAAAGATAGTAGAAAATCCACACAATTTCAAAAACTTGTTTTCAAAAAATATTTAATCAGCATGCTTTTTGATATGATAACTTTGTATGTCCCTGTTATAATGGCAGCTTAAAGAATCTGAAAGTATGTAATTGTGTTTATTTCAGATTGAGTGGTGTATCTCCATTAAGGGGAGACAATAACTCAGAAACATTGAAGAAAGTGATGGAAGGTAAAATTAACCCATTGGAGGAGAATTTCAAACATGTTTCAGAAGATGCTATTGACTTCTTGGCAGAACTTTTAGTAGTTGATCCATGGTAAGGATGGAAGTGTTTGGTTTGGCCAAAATCTTGACAAAATGGGGGAGGGATACAAAAAATGATTTTACCAGAAACATGTACATCCCACATCCCTTTTTTCTTTTCAAATTTTTTATATATATATGTATTTTTTCAATCATTTATAACAAAGAAGTTGAAAAAAATATGCAATTTATAATTAAAACTGAGAAAAATCACAAATTTATAAAATTAACATCATGGAAAATTTGACACAAAAAGAATCAAAATATGATAAAACAAATTTATTCAGATTGGTCCCTTTCATCTTTATTGAAAGTATGACAAAAAGTTTAATTGTGGAATTGTGATTTTTTTCATGATAATAGCCCAAAAATAGATTAAATTGATTAAAAATGGGAAAATCAACAAAATTGGGTACTTTCAAAGGGCCGTAGCCAAAAAAGTAGTGCACTACCATATGATTTTTTCTTCCCCAATTATTTTTTTACAGTCATATAAACCCAAAAATCAGGTTAAGAAAAAAAAGTTGAATTCTGGAAATTTTTGGCTTCTCAGAGGTGTACATCCTTAAAAGAATGTTTTTCAATTTTATTATTAACAATAACTGATATTTGAGACTTGGTGTAAGTAAGATATTATTTTTGTTTAAAGCGATAGATTATCAGCCGCTGAATGTTTAATACATCCTTGGATAAAAGAGTCAGCAGATAAGAGCAACAGTCCACTTGATCTTGGTCCACTTGTATCATTCCAAGCTAGAGATTTAGCACAGGTATGTGTCACTTAATGGTATGCTGAATCTCTCTTTGACATATTCCCTATTTCTATTCTCAGTTTCATCAAAATTCAACTAAATCATGGTTAAAAGGTTTCATTTGCTTCTAGATAAGTTTCACAAAAAATTCATTAATGTTAAGGACAAAGTTAAACAGAATATTCCTTTTAAAAGATGAATGAGATTTGTAATTTTCTGTAGAAATTGTGCTTACCCATCACATGATGATTTGAAAATTTTTCACAAAGGCAGCCAGTGGCGGATCCAGAACTTTGCCTAAGGGGGCCCGCTGACTGACCTAAGGGGGGCCCGCTCCAGTCATGCTTCAGTGATTCCCTATATAATCAACCAAATTTTTCCCACGAAAGGGGGGGCCCGGGCCCCCCAGGGCCCCCCCCTGGATCCGCCTATGGCAGCACAATGGTCTATTTTTTGAAAACCAAATATTTATGTTTGAAATGCTGTATCTTTGCTATCTGCTGTGAGAACAAAAGACAGAAGAATTAATCAGCCACTGCTTAAATACATTGTTACTTATATTGCAAATAAAATACAGTCAAACCTCGTTGTGTCGAAAACTCGGATGAGTCGAAGTAATTTCACTGTCCAAGTAAAATTCCTGTTTGATCAATGCATAATTACCTCTGATGAGTCCAACTAGGTTGATTCGAATACTTGGTTAAGTCGAGTAAATTTTATAGTCCCGTCAAAGTAAAATTAATGTTAATTGACCCCGATGTCTCGAACTTCGAAAGTAAGAATTTTCGAAAGATGCAGACCTAATGATCATGATGATAAAAATTTAAGTCTGATGTATTTCTTATGTCAACTAATCATTTTCAAAAGAGAATTTATTTGTTCATGATTTGTATCTATACTTGTGTTTTTAATTATTACGAAGGACCAAAAATGGAGATTGAATGGAAAAGGCACACTGTTCATTGTATCTAGTCTGGGAGAAGACTTTATAAGTTTGATTAACTTGTGTCTCATCCCTTTTGCACATTTATGCAAATAAAATATATTTAAACTAATCTAGTTAACACAAATCTCATACCGTATTTCATGCATTCAAAATTTATGACGACACACTCGACCTCGGATGAGTCGAACCTCGGATGAGTCGAATACTTTGGTCTGGTCCCTTCGACTTTGACACAACAAGGTTCTACTGTATAGTAGATAACTGACATATATAGTCACATTTTTTTAGGTGTTTTGTTTGTTTGTCTATTCATGTAAATCATGCAAATAGTAAAAAGCAAAACACCATAAAAATTAATATAACAGTACATGCTTTACCTATTTGTAGAGAAAAGCATCAAGTTTAAGAGCCATACCACGATTACACTGTCTAACATCTGTCCTGGAGCAAACAGTTCCTGTAACACCATTCACAACAGCCGAAGAAGAAGAATCAGGAAATCAAACATACCCTGATTGTGAATACTTTGGGGAATATCTAGATGAAGAATCTTGGTATGACTGGCAAAACAGATACCACAGAGGTCCAGGGGCTAAAGTTGTGCCACTGACTGATGCTGAGTATCTTTCAAGAGTTCCTGGATTGAGAACTACACGCAGGATGACGGATGTGGATGATGAGGATGTGGAGACAATAGTTAGACGGAAGATGTCAGTGATGGAAGCAGATAGGGATATCATCGAAGATCCCTGTTTACGGAAAGAATTACGATATGTGGTAGTCGCTGATGATGTGAAGCAGAGAAAGAAAGCATCAAAAGATCTGTTTCCTAAAGATGATACAAAAGGTATGGATGCTTTTTGATTGGTCGTTCTTAATTGTTGACAAATTCAGAACCTAATTTAAGAACCTTCAAATACCTAGAAATATTATTGAAATACAATAGAAAAGCTACTCAATATTTACAAGTCATACAAAAGTCATTGTAATAAAAGAAATAATAACAGAATTACTCCTACCTTTCTTTATTTTAGAAAAATGTTTATACAAATGCTTCAAAGTAAGGGATATACTGGTTTTGCTTCTGTCTGTTCTTTGAATTTGTACATTACACATTTCTGTCAAATTTTTCTCAGCAGCTAAAAGTCATAATCAATTGATATTTTGCATCTAATTTCATCAAATTGTGTCACCTCCTTTGAAAAATTGCAAATTAAGAACATATACTTGGAAAAATAAGCTGAAATTAAAAGTACCTATTTGATTTAAAAGTGCATATGTGTTTATTATCCTGCTCACAACGTGTGTTTACTTAAAGTCTCAGAGTCTGATAAATGTATTTGAAACCTCAAAATATTGAATGAAATTTAATTTCAGATGAAAATCCACAGATTGTGTCCAAGTTCCATGATCTTGCCTTTACTCCTGGAGAAAACATTGTCCTATGGTGCACTTTGGATATTGACGAACCTCCAGCAGTCACATGGTACAGGAATGAAGAGCTAGTCTCTGAGAGTAGTCGTATTTACGTAAAAGTAATAGACAATGGTACTGTGCTTACAGTTGTCTCTGCTAAACCATACGATGCTGGAATATACAAATGTGTTGTGAGGAGTAAAGGAGGAAAAGCCACTGCTGCTGCTAGAGTCTTGGTGGGAGGTAATTAAGTCTCCCAAACAAAGTTTGGAGAGTTATTGTTTTTGCTCAGTTCTTATTATTTTTATTATTCTTTTTCTTTTTCTTTTTCTTTTTCTTTTTCTTTTTCTTTTTCTTTTTCCACCTCTTTAAAAATGAACTTGTCCGCAGCGTTTCTCCAAAACCGCTGGTCAGATTAACTTAGGGTTTCATAGAATGTTAGACCAATATGTCTAGGTGAGCCATCAATCTTTCGTTTGTGCATTGGGGTCTATTAAGGGGTATTTTGGGGGGCAGAAAGAAGGGAGGGGTTTACTATAGAACCCTATGGGATTTTATTTTCTAAAATTTTCAAATGAATATAACTTGAAAACTGTAAGTGATAGACACATGCAGTCTTCAGAAATGATGAAAGGACACTAAATCAAATGACATGAAATATAGGATAAGTCCCGGGGGGGGGGGGGGGGGTCATCTCCACCCCTTCATTTTGAGAATATGCTATTATCTATAATATATATATTCTTGAATGGGACAATAAAACAAATCTATTGAAATTAAATAATTAAATGGAAGTCCCTGGGGGTCTACCCCACCCCCTTCTGTTTGCAAACTTGTAAACGGTCGAGATCCCCACCCCTAAACCATATATATTCTCGTATGGGACAATAAAACAAATCTAATGAACTATTTTGGGGAGTCCCTGGGGGTCCCCCACACACCCTTCTGTTTGCAAACTTGTAAATGGTCGAGATCCCCACCCCTAAACCATATATATTCTTGTATGGGACAATAAAAAAAATCTAATGGACTATTTTGGGAGTCCCTAGGGGTCACCCCACCCCCTTCTGTTTGCAAACTCATAAACGGTCGAGATCCCCACCCCTAAACCATATATATTCTTGTATGGGACAATAAAACAAATCTAATGAACTATTTGGGGAGTCCTTTGGGGTCACCCCCACCCCCTTCTGTTTACAAACTCGTAAACGGTCGAGATCCCCACCCCTAAACCATATATATTCTTGTATGGGACAATAAAAAAAATCTAATGAACTATTTTGGGAGCCCCTGGGGGTCACCCCCACCCCCTTCTGTTTGCAAACTCGTAAACGGTCGAGATCCCCACCCCTAAACTATATATATTCTTGTATGGGACAATAAAACAATTCTAATGAAATAAAAAGTGAAAATGTTCTTTTAAAATATTATTGGGAATTTAATTTTAATTGTTGGCAAACATGCTTTGTACAAACATGTTTAGTTAGGTTGACAAACGTGCTTAGTTTGTTTTGAGTCTAACCATGAAGAATCCTAGGCGTCACTTGTGCATATATATATCACTTTAGTAGACTAAACCAAATTTGTACTGGACCTTGATCAATGTCAGGCAACCATGGGAAATACGAATTCTGGGAGCTTTGTTTGGGAGACTTCGTAACAGCATCCTGTTACAATTATTTCTTGTTGTTATACCATTCTTTAATTATAGAAAGAAATACAATGTGTTCTTTATGAGATGGGCAATAATCAGATTTTGACACTTTAATTGTAACTATAAACAAAATGTACATACAATTTATTCTTTAATCTTACACTTTTGTACCTATCCGTTTTTAAATTTCAAAAATTTACAATAATACGTGTCAGAGATTCTAAACCTTATGACAGTTCTGATACTAACGGGTAAATTTCTAAGTTTTCTTAAACTTAGAAAATCATTTCTGAACTGATCAAAGATCTTGTTGGTTTTATGTAAATCATATTATCACTATTTGTGCATTTTTCCTTTGATCTTTTTTTGTGATAATTTTTCATATCATGCTACTCGCTTGAGATGGACAATTATCGCTAGAAACTAAGGAGCCACGTGGCGTTGCTAACGAAATTGACATGAAATTGACAACATCATCATAGGTAAAATAACGATAAACAGATTATCATTGGTCATCTCAACTCGATTGCTTTTCTCGTTGAGATAACCAGCGACAATCTATAATTATAGCATACAGATTCATCTTATATGTCTCTTATTTTTTCTCACATTTGTTATTCCATTGATGAAGCAATTGAACCATGTTTGTAAATATTGTTTTTATTTAAGATGTTTCAAGTCAGCCAAGCAGACCAGTGGCAACACAAGTATCATCAACACAAGCTTTGTTGCTATGGGAACCGCCAACAACCAATGGAAACTCTTATATAACAGGATACAGAGTTGACTGCAGAAAAACAAGTAATTTTATTAATCACTATTTAAGATAGGATGTGTAAGGGGATCTCCCTTTGGTAAATATGTGGTTAAAATGTCACATTTGTAACTATAGTATGTATTTTGTATCACCTTTCAAATCTTCATAATACATGGCAAGTATTGTCTACAATTTGTTGATAAGGAAAAGTTTGAATATTGAGTTTCCATGGAAAAATAAAAATTTATATATTCGATATAAACTTTTTGTTTGAGATATGTTTAAATTTAGCCCTGGCTATCATGTGGGAAATTCTGAATTCATCACACTCTATAAAGTTATCTATAAACTCTTATGTTAAATATCTTTAGATTTTGAACCTTTAGAAAATTTTAAGTTTTGAGTTGCTGTAAGTAGTATAGGCTTAGGAATTTGATTTTTGAACCTTGTTTTAATACTTTACATTTGTTTTCTTTACAGATGGAAATTCTTGGTTGACTGTTGCACACCCCATTGATGAGTGTACAATTGTAAAAGATCTGGCACCCAATACATCGTACAGATTCAGAGTTTGTGCTGTAAACCAGTTTGGATTCAGTGCTTACAGTGTAGCCTCCCCTGAAATAGTAACCACTGAAGGTAAATTATCCATATATGTATTTCACTGGCATTCTGTTTCAAATTCTGAATTGCATATGCAAAAATACTGAGGTTTATAGATGTTACAATTTTAGGAGGGGAATATTAGGAAAAAATACCTGGTGAAAGTGGATTAGATTTCCAAAGAAATTTTATTATAAAACTAGTGTTATTCAAAAATACTACCCCTGAAAATGATATATCTGTGGATATAAAAAAAAACGTGTTTACTAAATATTCAAATCACAGCAAAAACAGGGAATTTAATACAGTACACAAAAAAAAAGAAGTTTATTCAAGGCAAATATGTTTTGGTTAATACCAGGCAGAGAAGTTAAAAAAGAAAAAATCCTATTGTTGATATCCAGTCATGGCAGTGATAGTGAAATATGAAATACCAAAGAAACTATCATGTAGCCAAGTCACTTCAATTTCAATATTTACTCCCAGGTTATTATACTCTCAAATGGCACCAGAAAAAATCAGTTGGAACGCCAAATCAAATAAATAACTGTTACTTAAATTAACTGTTACTTAAATTGACCTAAGTTTTAAAGTCCTGCTTTTTAACATTCCTAATAATGAACGTCATACAATTATGTGAATCATTTCACAAAACTTTAAAATCTAACTGTTGCCTTACCAACTGTTTTTACAGAATTTCACATTTTTTTTTTAAATTTCAGATGGGGATAAAATTGTATTGGATGAGTACACCAGTGCAATTCTGGCAAGACAAAGTGGTGTTCACCTGATGCCATTACCGCCATCTAGTGGTCCAGTACAATTGACTGAGGGATCCTTCAGTGACAAATACAACCTTACAGAAACAGTTTATAGGTAGTGTTATATAACAGTTCATTAGAGTGAAATAGTTTGAATATTTAGAAAGGAGAGAGAGAAAGAGATAATATGAAGCAAGAAAAAAGAGACAATAGAGAATATAATTAGTGGGTTAAAACATGTATTCTAATGCAACAACGTTTGTAACGTTCATTTTGATTGGATAACGTCACTTATTTACATGTCATCAATTCACAATTGATGCTATGGGACGTACGCGCAAGCGCAGACGGCATATGACAGATTTTAAATACATGTTTTAACGTTGTTTTCTGTCAGTTTCATTAGAATGAAGATAACAATAATGTATTTTAAGCTCCGATGGCATCAATTGGGGATTTGATGGTCGCAAATACCTGTTTACTGTCTCCGCTAACGTGTCGCCAGTAAACTTAATTTGCGACCATCATATCCCCGATTGATGCCGTCGGAGCTTAAAATACAATACAGTTATCTCCTAATTGCATAGTAACTTGTTATACACTTTTCTTTGAGTAAAGACTATAGAAAATCCATTATATTATGGAATCCAATCGACTTCAAACTTAGTACACATGTTCCCTATGATATGATCTTTCTAATTTTAATGCCAAATTAGAGTTTTTACCCCAATTTCACGGTCCACTGAACATGGAAAATGATAGTGCGAGTGGGGCATTCGTGTACTGAGGACACATTCTTGTTAA
The DNA here is from genome assembly GCF_965363235.1 of Mytilus galloprovincialis. Lineage (NCBI taxonomy): Eukaryota > Metazoa > Mollusca > Bivalvia > Mytilida > Mytilidae > Mytilus > Mytilus galloprovincialis. Next base: position 19,704,604 of record NC_134851.1, on the reverse strand, counting down.
TGGTCATTTTCATACATACTTTTAAGAAAAATTGATAGATTATCTTTACTTAAAAGCCCAATGTACTGAAAACTTTTAGAAATAGACACTGAGATCTAAACTCAATCAGTTACACTTTATCTTAGATAAAAATTGAGAACTTAATATCTAAACTGAATTTTAAGATAATTGAAACCCTGTAGATCTTTTCACAAGAAACCTTACATTAAAAAATATTAGAAATTTTAATAAATTTATATGGAATTTTTTGTGAAGAGTTCCTGTTTTCATTGAAATATATATAGAATAAAAAAGTGCATTTTAATTGAACACTTGCTGTGGTTTCAAAATCACAATGAACAGAGGCAAAAAATGAAATTTGCAGTGCATTGGATAGAAAAAAAAATTCAGACAATTTTGTGCTGCTAGATGACTTCATTCATGCAATGGTTTTGCTTTTCTTTTATTTCAGTGGAAAATTCTCTGAAATCAAAATTGCAGAGAATATTTCAACAAAGAGATCCTATGCTGCAAAAATAATTCCATGTGTCAAAGACAAAAATACAACAGAATTTGAAATCTTGAAATTAATGAACCATGAAAAAGTCATCAAATTGTATGATGGATTCTTATTCAGTGAGAAGCTTTATATCATCACTGAATATTTGTGTGGAGTAAACGTTTTGCAGCATTTTGCTTTCAAATCAAAATATTCAGAAGACATGGTTGCCATAGTGATACGTCAGATTTTGGAAGGTGTGCAGTATTTACATCACATGGGTGTGGTCCATTTGAATCTTCAACCAAGCAGTGTGGTAATGAGGAGCAGACGACATCTGGATGTGAAGATATGTGGGTTCAGTCATGCGAGGAAATTGTCTGGCAATGGAGAAGTGGTTCCTTGTGAAGGATATCCTGATTTTATTGGTAAATATTTCAAATAGTAAGAAGGGGGTTTCAGATTATCAAGGTTGGTTGTATAAATGTCTCATTTTGGAAAAATTAAAGCTTTTTGTGTTATCCACATTTAAGTTAGATACTCTTATGAGAAATTCAAAAATGCTATTACAGGAAAAACATTCATATCAAAATATATCACATGTTGTAATGTGCAAGAAAGATCACTTCTTTTAAGAGAAAACCTGTCATAACACTTAACCCTTTTTTTCCGCCAATGTAAATAAGTGTCAGTTTTTTCTTGTACTTTTTATACAGGATCGACTATAATTGGACATAGTTTACATATATGATCATCAAATGCACTGCTTAAAGTATAGCTAGATATGTGTAATATTTTCAAGTAAGTAACAGATAAGGTATATTTTCTTTATTTTTATTTTTAGCTCCAGAGATTGTGACAAGGAAGACAGCTTCATATTCAGCTGATACCTGGACTGTTGGTGTCCTCAGTTTTCTTCTGTAAGTATGGTACACATTAGCATGGTCTAACTGATGTCTGAATTTAATTTCATAATACTTCAAATTTTCCTTTGTTCCAAGTTTACTGATTTAATGTTAAGAACTGCATGCATTGTCGCATTTTATAGATTTCTGAGATGTGGCGAGTTTACAGTGTCAAAGGCCTCACAATTTGATCCACATATAAATTTATGTATTGAAGATGTTGTATTTCACACAGACTTGGTAGTTTTGAAATTAAAACAATCAAAAACTGATCCTTTTAGAAAAGGCATAAATATACAGCTACATAAATTAGGTCAGCTTATCTGCCCTTACACAATTTTGTTAGAATATATACAAATAAGGAAAGAATTATCTCCTACTAATCAAACTGATCCACTTTTCATAACCATTGATAAGAAACCTCTGGAGAGACAATATTTCATCACTTGTATTAAAAAAGTACTGGATATATGTGGTTTCACTCAAGTCATTATAATGGTCATAGTTTTAGAATTGGGGCAGCTACTAGTGCTGGTAAGGCAAAAATAGAAGATCACTTGATAAAAACATTAGGGCGCTGGACTTCAGATAGTTACACCAGATTCATTAGGGTAACTCCAGCATCTATTAAAACAGCTCAAAGTAGGTTAGGTAGAACTTAAGGGAATGATTATTTTCAAATGTTCCATACACATGTTTTTTTACAGAGTTTCTGGATGATATTGTTTTTGTTTGACAATTGATTTTGATATTGTGTTATTATTATGTGATAACTTTTATTATTATTTTTTTTTTCTTTTCATGGCTTTATTGAAGGTACCCCCTCCCTTACCTCACAAATCCTTGGGGACACTCAGCTGTTACCATCTGTGTTATGGACATTTATGAAATTTTATCACTGGTTGTTTCAAAAATTTCACTCATCCCCCAAGAATTTCTGGGGATAAACTGTCAATTTCATACAAATTCATTCCAACACCAATTCAACATCAACACTACTAGGCTTCCTCATAGCCTCCTTATAGGCTCCTTATAGGCTTCCTCATTGTCTCATTATAGGCTTCCTCATAGCCTCATAGGCATGATAGCCTCTAGGAATGATAGCCTCATAGGCTTCCTAATAGCCTCATGCATTTATTTTGAACCATCGTTCCAATTGGATTGGTGTGATGTCAAGCCAGGGGTCTATACTTTGCTACTTTCAGTATGCACATAGCTAGGCTCTTGGTTTAGGCATGGAGCAAAAAATTAAATTTTTTAGCTGAGTAGTTTTCCCCAAGGGCCAAATTATAATTGTGATGTATATATAAAATAAACGTTGTAATTAAATTATGATTTATGTTTAATTCAAACATGGATACCAATGGCATTGCTACACAGTATTTCCCAGGAGTTTATTTACAAGATAGGTTATAGCAGGAAAAATTAGGTCGATAATAATGTGAGCACTAAATCCTTAATTTTACATATCATGAGTTCAAATGGTGTGTTCTGAAAGAAATCAGGGGTAATTAAATTATTTAAATTACTATGAAATTACTATGAACTCATTATGTGTGACTTTGAGGATTTTGTTCACTGACACATTTATTAGCAAAATTGAAAATATAGGGCAGAAAGTTGCATCAAGATGGTTTAATTGTCAGGTCAAAGAATTTGCAAAAGATATGAGGTTGGATGTTTGCTCAGGTGTTAACACACATTTCCCTATTACATAACAGATTACCAAAGAAAAGATACAGTATAAATAACAGACAATTAAAATAAGATTAGAACAGCATCACATCAAACAGAAATCGATTTACCCGAAAAATATTTACAAAGAATCAGAACACAATGCAAACATGGAACAAATGACAATTAAACATATTCAGGATCATTTCTGAGAATTTTGTATAAAATTTGTCTTATGTAATAAAACTGAGAATGAAAAATGGGAATATGTCAAAGAGACAAGAACCAGATAAAAGAGCAGAACACAGCACAAGACCACCAATGGGTCTTCAACAATACAAGAAAATCTGGCAAATGGAGTGAGCCCCTAAATAAAAATTTGTTCAAATGTGTTACACATCAAATAAGAATATATCCTTTTCATTTGACATTCGAAAATTTGAATTCTTGGCAGGAGAATGATTACTGAACATTTAAAATCTAAAACAAAATAAGTACATTGAAAAGAAACTTGAATATACATGTCGGTGTAAGTTCCAATGTGGATTATATCTATTTTTTAACAACAACAAAACTCAATATTTTGCAATGTCCATCACACTTCCATAAAAAATTTATAAAAGCTCCATTGACTCTGGTCTAACATTATAATGGTGAATTCCCCTCATTTGCAATATTTATTTTTTTGTGCTTTTAAAGTCAATTAACATCAACCTTAATAAATAAATTTGAATTTTGTTTTGTTTTATTTCAGATTGAGTGGAGATTCACCGTTCAGAGCCTCAAGTGTAGAAGAGACATATTTCAACATAGCATACAGTCGATATGATGCCCATTCACTCTATGATAACATAACAAGAGATGCTCTTAGATTTGTGAACAGGATAATGAAAAGAATACCAAGGTAAGAATGATAAAAAAAATTTAACATAAACCCCTATGAAGAATAATTTTGTCCTCAAATATCAAATTTGTTTATCTTTTGACCATCAAAGTTATAGATCAGACTTTTCGATCTATTTATCTCTTATGGTAAAGTAGTTTGTAAATTTGTGTTAAACAGTTATATTTATTGACAGTTTTGTGATAACCAGAAAAAATATGACAAAACTGATTCATTGATGTCCATAAAGCTAGTTTAACAGTTAAATTGACTATAATAATTTGATTGTAAACAAAATAAAAGGACAAATTTTTTAAGCCTTTTTAAAAACCAAGAAGATGTTACCCACCCTTTAGTTTTACTTATTGACAATAGAACTCGATCAGTTTACTCTTTATGAAATGATATCATTTATAAGAAAAGGCATGCTTGTAAGGTAAGTTCTGTTATTAAACAAGTGGCTGATTGGTTAATTGATTATTTACAGTAATCGTGTGTCAGTAGAAGATTGTTTGGAAGACAAATGGTTACTGGTAGCAGATACAACAGTAAAGGCTAGACAGGAAGCTAGCTTTACTACCGCTAAACTGAGGTCATTTGCTGACCTTTACAGAGAAAGAGGAATTCTGGGAATATGGATGCCAGAGGAGCTACCAGAAACAGAAACAGAAAGTGATGAAAATACAGATAAAAAAGAAAAGGTGCATACATTTTAGTGACAAATCATTCTGTGTTTATCTGTGTTAAAACAGGACGAAATAGAATAAACGTTTCATTTGATTAAAATCATATTTTGATTTTTGCCCTCAGAAAAAAACCTGCACTTTATTTTGATAAAAGAAGACATTTTGGGGTTATAAGACAGTCTTAAATTTGCAAACAAAAACATAGCATAAAAGTAACTGCAGTTTCAGTGGTCATCTTCAAGTACGGAGAAAACACAATTTATCAATTGTGTTATTTAAAACGATAATAAAGACAATGACATACACACCACATTGTTTTACTTGTCAAATCAGAAACAATGAGATTATAAAGTATTAAACAGAGACCTCAAACATGCTACATGCTGGAATATTTGTATGGAAGGTTGTGCCACTTTTTGGCAAAGGTAAAGAGGTGATATACATGAAAATTGGCTTTGAATTGTTTACATACTTCCTTCTGTTTTATAATTTTGTAGAAAACAGAAGAACCTACAAAGACAGAAACAGAGACGGTACCAGATACAAAGGAAAACATTAAAACTGAAAAACAAAAAGATGATATCAAAGTGATATCACAAGAGGACAGTAGCCCCGTGACATCACAAAAAGACGATGACATTGTTGAGTCACAACAAAATGTTATTGATAAAGTAGCTGAGACTGTGGTTACAGATGCTATGGAAGATGCATTTAAAAGCAAAGAATTGAACTAAAGAAATACATAAAATATGGAGTTATAGAACTAATTGTTGTGCGTTCTCATCTCTGCAAACCTACTGCCCAAGAACGAGCATTTATAATTAATTTATGTTTCTTGAGATAAATTTTGCTACGTTGAAAAAGGTTAATCTGATTTAATCACATGTAAATTACAATTGACTTGCTTATTACAAGATTTGTGCAGTGGGTCTGATACATGTTTGCAGAGATGAGAAAGGGCAAATAGATACTCTAGGGCGAATTTTTATTTTATTTTGTTACTTTTAGAATTGTTTACATTCAATAGTATGTCTATATGCAATGATGCATATAAAAACCTTTTATTAAAGTATTCTAGTTGCATACTGTATGTTAAGTTTGCAAGGGAAATCTAAAGTGTTTAGGAATGAAAGGGTTAATTATAGATTTGGAATTAATGTCCTGGATCATATGATCAGATAAGGTATAAATTCCTTAATACCCTGCTTTTTTAAAAGTTTGTTGTAGAAACTTTTTAGGCTCATTCATTTCATTATAAACACAAATTACACTTAGCCTGAATATGACATAGAAACTAGTTTCTTAGACCCATCCATGTCAATGTAAACATCACCCCATTTGTTACTTTTCATGTATTTATCTATCTCTGTGAGTCGCTTACATTTCGTTTCTCTTAAAATTACCCTATCAATATCTTTTCCTCTTGCTGATGGAAGAGAGGGAATGAAAATTAAAAAGAAGACATAAAGTAAGAAAAACATCCAAGTAAATGTAGAGCAAAATATGATTTTAATTTACCAGTATTCACTTGGCAAATTATTAAAACAAATGTTATTGGTTCAACGGATGACTATATCACTATAAAGAGTAATAAGGAAAGTTCACAATTCTTAAATTAGAGTATATTTTATTATGATTAATATGAAATCGTATGATTGGTTGTTTTAAGTATTTATTATTACAACTGTTTCTTATAAAATACAAATTTTACAATTTATAACTGTGATTTCTTATTCTGTCATTGGAATTTGGAAAGTTTTGTCTGTGATCGTTGATTTTAAAAAGACTTAATTTATATTTATAATCCACAATATGTGTGTACTTTAAAATGTATATAACTTAATTATTTATCAATTATTTATTGTTAAGAGTTAGTTAGTGTAATGGTTATTTATTATTAGATAATTTGCAAAACATATTCATAAAAGATCATTGTTTGTATTGTTTCACCAATATTTTTTGGGTTACATAATTGTATAATATGACGGTCGTGCCTTTTGTGCAGCATTATTGAACTGAGACAAATTGCACCTGTGTCTTTTTGGAAATATAATATATATGTGTCTGTAGTGTCTTATCATCATTACTATGGACAACAATTCAGGGCTCTCAGTCATAAAACTTTACTTTGTACTTGGAGTACAAATTTTGTGGTCGAAACACGAAATCCAATAATTTGATTGGTTGATTTCTGAGGACGAGTACAATAATTGTGCTTGAAAATTTTATGACTACAATTCCTGATGTAACACCAGTGTTTGCAATGTAACTGGACTGTCCATGTTAATTACATTCTTTATGTTACATAATTGTATAAGTTTGAATTTTAACATCATTTCAGAAAGGTTACTTATTACAGTGTTAAAAGTGTTATCCCCAAAAATGTTAATACTTTTTTGTCCTGTTTTGCTTGAACTACCTTGACTTGACTTGAAGTGTAAAACAATATGAAGATTTTCTCATGACTTTATAAAGAGAAGGACATTACAGGAATTACATTTTTAAATGCATGAAAAAGCATCTAAAAAAAGGTCTGAAAGACAATTTGCCCAAGAACAATGTATATTTAATGGTACTTGCAATTGTGTGAAAATTATGTGCAATTATGTTTTATGGTCTAGACTTTAAGACTTAAGATCTTATTGTCCTGTCTTAATGATAGCTCACAGTATTTTAACTATTATTGAAAGTTCACTTTTACCATGACAGATAAACTTTGGCATCAAGTTGGAGCTCTATAAAACAATAAAAAATAGAAACAAGTACAATTGCACATATTATACTGAGATCAGTAAATGAATTTCTGTATGTCCTTCTCTAAACATTGTAGTATCGCTTCCACCTACATATTTCTTTGATTATCATGTTTGTTTTAATTAGTGATCAGTATTATTTATTAAAACATAACCAAGCCATAGTCTTCTTGTTTTCTCTTTTCTCACTATTTCCATGGTAACTGAAAGTTGTTATATAATAAAAATATTTGTCCTACAGCAGTCATAGTATAAACACCTTTTAGGTATGAAACCACTCAGTCATATCCCATTGCACTACAAACAGTTCAGAGTCTGAAAAGACCATAGTTTGTGCACAACTGTACGAAGTTTAATTACTGCTCCTTCAGAAACGTCATTCTGTGTGCAAGTTGTGTTTGATAAACCTCTGTTACAAATCTGTACCTATATGTATACACCATAGTAACCAATACTATTAGTTATCTTGGTGTAATCAGGGGTGTACAGAAGTTACACCCATGTTGAAAATTCATGCACCCTGAGGCGCAGCCTATTTCTTAGGAACAATTCCTTTAATCATTTTTAAACCAGGATGTAAAATTAAAAATTTCCAGTGTAACATTTTTTTAACTTCGATATTGCTGCGCGTTGTCAAATTAAAACTTTTTGGGGAAAATTCAGAAAAATTTTGTGTTCTTTTAAATATTCAGGTAAAAAAAAAAAAAATTTAAATTTTTGTCCTCAAATTTATCAATTTTTTTATTTTTGACATTATATTTTTTTTTTTTTACATTTTTATTTATCTTTTTTTTATTTTGGCAAAATTTTATATATCCCGGGTGAACAAGGGTGGGGTGTTATTTACACTGGGGGTAATTAACCAATCAGATTGCAGGATATTTGCTGCATAAGAAATAATGACTTTCATACAACGGGGTGAGGTAGATATTATTTTATTGACTGTTTGAGATAGCATATTTAAATGTTTGTGCTTGTGCGCACACAACTGTGTCTACTAGATGGTTCATGTTGCTTATCGTGGACACAAGCAATGAGTTAGTATGTTGAGGTGGGAATGTGAAAACACCTAGTATAGTGTCTGAATTATTTTTTCTTCATTGTGTGTTATTTGAAATTCATCGAACTTTCGGCTAAAATGGTTCTTCTTGATCTTGCAGATTTAAGGTTTTTGTTTAGGTCAACAGCAGGACTAGTATATATACCACTTGAAACAGCTGTACTGAAGATTTTGCAGTGTCCTTGGGGTCATTTATGTGACATAAAAAGTGTTACGGTATAAGTACAGTTCTTTGTGGGACTTCTGAATCTACATTTATTGTTCTCTTTCTACTACAACCTTCACCTTCTACCGGTTCAGAAACAAATTAAGCCAGTTGTTTAGTTGTTCATGAATTCCATACTCTCCCATTTGTGATAGTAGTTTGTGGTGCAGTACTACATCAAAAGCTTTTGAAAATAATGTATTACTATGTCAGTTTGTAGACCTCATCAAGTCATGTAAGGATACTAATAAATTTCAAATCAAACCAATACCAACTGAAATCTATCATGTCGAATATTGTCCATCACACTATATAGACCAGTTTTCTTTGAAAAAGATGAAACAGAGAGACGATCATGTATAACAATTTCGTTTGTCAACCAATGTAGCAATGCCATTAATTTAGGTAATAAAGCAGTTCAATCAAAATATACCTACTTACTTTAAAAGTCATCCTTTGATACGTCTTCGTGTTTACTTATACCACACATATTGTGACTAAAACTACAGACATTTGTTGTAGGATTTCAATATTGATGATGTCAAATCTATACCCCCTGTGCTTGTTCCCTACCCATATATTATACGACTTGGTATGTTATTGTGAAGATGATACATATGAATTGACCGGGATCTAAAATATTTGTATGATTCAAAACACCGTCGTTAATGTTAATTTTAAATGTTTCTTAATTTCGTGAAGTTTTATTTCATTACAGCATAATACATAAATTGAATGTTCCCGCCATTCTTTAATAGTTATAAAACTTGAACGCTGAGTAAAGTGTTTCGGAAAAGTACGGAATGTGATAATAAATAATCGAAATATCAAGATCGTTACTTAATTTTTATAGATGATATATACAAGGCATTTTTTTAACAAATTAAAATTTACATATTTTGACTTTTATTCACAGCCAAAAGAAAAGGTGAGTAAATCAAATGTATTCGTTACTCGCTATTACAGGGTCTCCTCTTCGTGAGTGTCTCCCACACAAAAGATGTAAAAATCAATATGGTATGTTTTCAACATCCTGGTTTGTTGCTACGTGTCATATCAACAAATACATTTCCAGATATAAATGACTAAAAGGTTCTGGAGGTAAATATTAACATATGTATTGATTGCTTTTAAAAAATACATAAGGCTTGTACATGTATATTGCTCAAAACATTGGTTTTTATGTACAATTGCTTCAGTTCATCATTAGTACAAGCAATACTATAATGTTTATCATTTCGTTGTTCTCCAATAATTTGTTTGGATTGTTACTATGTGAAAACAATGCTTCCTATCCCGTCAAATGATCTGATCCAAGGGGACAATACAAAATTCGTAAGGAAGCTACCATTAGATTTTTATGTAAACTAGATTTGCTGCAAACATGCGACAATTGTTTGCTGGAAACTTGCCGCAAATGTTTCCTGCAAACTTGCGTTACACTTGCAGGAACTACACATATGCCAATGTCATGTGTGTAGACGCATTCAATTTAACTCTTTCGAATTACACATCCAAATTTTGAAAATGAACTTCCTGTCTATATACAACCAGTTTTTGAAAGAAAACATACAAAGTTATGATATTTAAGATAATACATACGTGCATTTTATTCTTGCAAAAAGGAAGGGGCTCATTCCAAAATGTTATCGTATACCGGAATTAAGAAAAAAAAAAAAGGATAAATCTGAAATGTGTATCGAGTATAAAGCTAGGTAAAAATTGCGTTACAGAATTGAAGTTATATTGATTAAACGTTAACAGTATACATTTAATCAGTATTTCAAAAACATATTTGTTATCTTAATTACTAGTATGTATGATGGTGACATACTTATTTCTTTAAATCAATAATTCCATGAATAATTTGTACTTAAAAAATATCCAATACTATTGAACCAAAATGCCTCCTTGATCACTTATATGTAACAATTATCAAACACAATCAACATGACCCGAGTGTCAACTAGGCATGACCAGTCAATATCGTGACACTTTTGCAATGTTCTGGCAAATATATAGAATGTTCAAAGTTTGCGACAAACATTTTTGTTCTATAAGGGTGATTAATATACAAAACAATAAATGAAAAACAACATTACACACAGCAGCAAACCGAAACCACTGAATTGCAGGCGTAATGTGGCGGGGTTATAACTTTGCTGGTGTTACCCCTACCCTTCCACACACTAAAGTGTCTTATAAGACACTTATTTAATCTGACAGTGGCGTAACAGAACAAAATACGAACAAACTAAAATATTTAAATAAATGAAAATAATAGAATTTTTAAATTGATATGATTAATTTACATGGCCTTTGTCTGATCGTTATCAATGCAATTGAAAAAAAAGTCTGAATTATTACTCCAGGTAGACGGACAGATGGTCACAGAACAAAATGTCACTAGGCATAAGACTTTTGTATTTCTGCTTTTGTGCAGATTATTATCAATCATTTCTTGAGATTCTTATGCATTGGTGGCCAAAGGCATATTTCAAATAACTGTTGAGCAACATATTTCAGTTGAAAAAAGTAAATAGTAAAAAGGCTGTACAAATCCATGAAATCAAATTGTAATATAGTTGTTTCTCCGTTTATACAATGCAAATAATGATTGGATGTATATCTGTTTGTTTTGGTTTTTTTTTTCTTTCTTAAACTTTACAGGTAGATCTGAAGGATCTGAAACTTATAACTTGCATACCTTATTCAATGGTTCGTTAATACATTTACAGCAGTACACTATTTGTTTTTCTACGGTAGTTTCCAGTCGATAAAGATGCATAAGCTAAGTCTGTATGCGGCCATTAATTTATGAAAGTATAAGTTTTCTAAATTCTTCACATTAAGTTTTTCATTTTCCCAAACTCTGTGTGTTCTGTTCCTTTCCACAAATACCATAGACAAGGAAAGACTTCCACATGTTTTCCACTGAAACAAATGTGCTCTTTGCATGTTTGTACTTTCTATCATTAGTGTTTAACGTAACAAATATTTCAAGTATATATTATACTTGTTGATTGCAGAATGTTCGACTCCCTGTTAACAAATGAGATAAAAAAAAAATATGCCAACAGCACTTCTTGAGATAAAGAAAATGTGTGATTTGACATACATTACTGCAATATATACAAGAATATGTGGTATGAGTGCCAATGAGACAACTCTCCATGTCACTTACAATTCCATGAGTGAAAACAAACGATCTTATCTATAAAAAACGTGAAACGAGAAACACTTATGAACCTCATAGACAAACGACAACCACTGCACATCAGGTTCTTGATTTAGGACAGGTGCAAACAATAATGAAACAACACAACATAAAGAGAAACACTATAAAATATCAGTTGAATTGGCTTAACACAAACAAGCGAATATACATTGAACGAATAAAAGTCTGTTTCGAGGACCAGCAGCTATGACAGCCCAACTTGTCTCCATTAACTTATCCATGAACTATATTTGGGTTTGCTATAATCAATTGACCTTTGCGCGTGGACTCCGACTTCCTTTTATCATGTTCTGTGCTAGATATTTGCATTTTCATATAATGTATAATAATATCTATGTTTGATATTTTTCAATTAAAATTCTGATTTATTTTTCAGCCTTTGTACTTTGTTAAATGATTATACCTCTTTTAAAGGTTTACGTTGATTTCCAGTTTGTAGTTTTCCTACTTGATCTTCATATATGTATTACACAGGACAACAATCTATGATGTTATCATCGATGTTTGTGTTATAACTACTTCCACACATTTGTTTTGTAGGTCGTTTACAAGAACGAGTCTGAATGGTTAATATTTGCTATATGTAACGTAATCTGTCACAAAAGTAAAACAAATATACCATGAATTTCGGATCTTCGTCAACCAAACAAGAAGTGCCTCGCTCGCCCATCAGAATACCTCCCCCTTTTGATAGCTCAAGATCTGGTAGTGACGATGAATTGTCGACTGACTCAGTGGAAGATTTAGAAAAGTTAACAAGTCGGGAGAAAAAGTTAGCCTCACCTTTCAATGAACCAAATATCACGTTGGTTTTTGGTACAAGTAAGCTTTATGTACAAAGGGCCCATCTTATAGACGTTTCGCCTGTGTTTGAAGCAATGTTCAGTTCTAAATTTCTGGAAGGATCTTTAAAAGAAATACCTCTACCTGGTAAAAAACTAAGCCATTTTGTTCAGTTCCTACGTTATCTGTCTCCAGGATTCGAAGATCAACTAACAGGTAAACACGAGTAGACTGTCAAAAAATGGTAAACAACACGTTTAATAATTTGTTGCGTCCGAAACGCTTCTCTGGATTTACCTTCATCAGGAACGCTCAAAGCCAAACATTTCAAATCCGAAGATGGTAAGTACAGAAAATCGATTTGCTCAATTTGCTCGCCTGGCCAACATACTTAGGAAAATGTAAAAGCAATCACTTGGTTCTTACAACCAGTTGTAGTTTTATTAAAGTAAAGAATATGGCGGTTGTCGTTAACAAAAAACTAATCAGAATTAATAAAACGTCAGTGCATGTAATTAAACTTTCTCTAAGAGGTTGACACTAAGTCTTGTCTTTTATAAAAACTCTAATGTTGTCTAGGAGATGTATTTTGATAATTTGTGTCGACGGGTTTCTTGTATGATTTGCGTATGCTCGACAGACCTACGTTAATCATATCGTTTTCACAATAATATGTTTATGGGTTCTTTTTTTAAGATAAAAATTTCGAAAAATAATGTTTCTTCATTCTTTCAAATACGAGTATTATAATGATGAAGTCTGATAGCCATAATTGCATTTAGTCACTCTCTTTATTATCGTTTCAGAAGACACTGTTCATCATATGTTGCCTTTAGCTGATGAATATCAAACTGATCATTTAAAGAAAAGGATTGAAAAGTTCCTTATTAATGGTGTTATGTCAAAATCAGATCAAATCACATCAGTACAAATTATCATAAATATTCTTGAAGCAGAGAAGTACAAATTAAACGGCTACCTGAATGCATGCATTGCTTTTGCATCTCGAAAAACGTTTACGAGATTGACAAGCACTCCCAAATTTGAAGAAATATCTGAAAATACACAGCTTAAAATTAGCCTTAAAAGGTGGGAAGATATAGATAATGTTTATCAAAAGTCTATAAGAACAAACCCAGGGTCCGTATTAAACAGTGAAGACCATAACGAATTATTTCAACCACTTATAAAAAGGAAATATCCAATCTATATCAAAGATGTCGGTAAAGACTTAAAACCACACATGCAAGAGAACTAATTGTTGTTTCCAGTGGAAAAAAGAGGTTAAGACACCTGAGGGACATTCCAACTCAAAAGTCGAAAATAAACTGACAACGCCATGGCTAAAAAGGAAACAGACAAGCAGACAAACAATACTAAACAAAAAAACTAGTACTAGTATTATGATTAATTTTACGTTCCGCTATATCAATGATGTTTCTCTCTATTAATCTATATTTGGTGACTATGACGAACTACTCTATTCAGAAATAAAGGATACCGAAGTCTGCCTTTTTTCACTAACAATTAGTTGTTGACAATGAGGGTTTGTTGAGAGAAAAACAATACGTCGAAATAAACTATTTCAGCTTCTCATTTGCTTCTCACTTGTGAACTAGGTTACAACATTCCAGCAGCATCTGAATATGTGGATTATATATCTCCATTGTTATACGATACTTCATAGCTTGCGTTTCTTATCAAGATTTCATTAAAGGAGGTTTGTTGACAATCGGAAGCTATCGTACCAAAGGTTCACGCACTATTAAAATATGTCGAATATGTATAACTTGGGTCTTTCCTTATTTAAATACCTCAAGTTATTTAGAAAATCGCAAAAATTAAATCGCTGCGAAGTGAAAAAGAAAGTTCTAAAGTATCCGCGAAAATATGTTGGTTTACAGTAAATGAGACCAAGAATGTTGACATGTTTTACAGAAAAGAAAAAGAAACAACATTTAAATCGTATGCATAGGTTTCCTTGGCAACAAAATGCATTCATTTCCAGAGAAACTATTTATAAATTTGAACCACAAAAAACGAATTTTTCAAAGTAAGTTACAACATTCTATGATCGGTATAAAGAGAATTGCTTGCCATGTCAAAATTTGTCGATATTTTAATAATTTTGTAATAAAACTTCGACGGAACACATTTGATATATTTTTTTGTATTTAAGATTGAGATTGAGACTTCCCCATCGAGTATTTAAAGGGCTTACAATTGATATATAATCTACGCAAATAATGTCGTCAACGTTTGCAGGGGAAAAAAAATGAAAAACAATTAGGTATTTCCCTTGGAATATTAAAGACATTAATAAGAAGAAAATCGAAACGTTTCTCCATGAAAAGATGGAAAGACCTGATAATCAAATAAAGAGATGTCATGATGTAAAAGAGTAAAATTCAATCATTTTAACACCGTTGCTAAAAGTCCATATGTCAAAATTACATCAATAAATCCTATTCAATTCGTAAAGTGCCATTGTTATTTGGTTTTTACCATAAAAGAGGGACGAAAGATACCAGAAGGACAGTCAAACTCATAAATCGAAAATAAACTGACAAAGCCATGGTTAAAAATAAAAAATACAAACAGACAAACAATAGTACACATGACACAACATAGAAAACTAAAGAATGAACAACACGAACCCCACCAAAAACTAGGGGTGATCTCAATTGCTCCGGAAGGGTAAGCAGATCCTGCTCCACATCTGGCACCCGTCGTGTTGCTTATGTGATTACAAATCCGGTAAATATTCTAATTCGGTTGGTCACATTCATGAAAAGGAAGGGGATTGTAGTTACGACGTAAGGAACATATCCGATATCATGTGTGAAACGGTTATTCCATAACTGTCACCCAACTCGTGATGGCGTGTGTAAAATTTACGAAGTGTTGATTTCAACTTCACCAACTCTTGATTTAATTCCTTCCTTGTGAGCAGCAGCCCTCTATCAAGAAAATCATGATAGGAAATGCAAGCACGGGAATATCGTATCAATTGGGAGATATTTACACATAACTCTATTCTAATGTTTTTTTATTTCCTTCAAGTCTTTAGAATTTGTAATTGTCGAGCCTGCAACTTTTGTTGCAAAAAGCTCGACATGGGGATAGTGATCCCCGGCGGCGGCGTCGGCGTTAGCTCACTTCTTGAAAGCTTTATATTTTAGAAGGTGGAAGACCTGGATGCATTCATACTTTGTATATAGATGCTTCATGTTACGAAGTTTCTGTCAGTCACATGTCCAATGTCCTTGACCTCATTTTCATGGTTCAGTGACTACTTAAAAAAAGTTCAAATTTCTTGTAAAGTTGAATTCTCTCTTATTGTAAGTAATAGGATAACTATATTTGATATGTGCGTACCTTACAAGGTCCTCATGTATGTCAGACAGTTTTCACTTGACCTCGACCTCATTTCATGGATCAGTGAACAAGGTTAAGTTTTGGTGGTCAAGTCCATATCTCAGATACTATAAGCAATAGGGCTAGTATATTCGGTGTATGGAAGGAATGTAAGGTGTACATGTCCAACTGGCAGTTGTCATCTGATCTTGACCTCATTTTCATGGTTCAGTGGTTATAGTTAATTTTTTGTGTTTTGGTCTGTTTTTCTAATACTATATGCAATAGATCTACTATATTTGTTGTATGGAATGATTGTAAGGTATACATGTCTAGTGGGCAGATGTCATGTGACGTTGACCTCATTTTCATGGTTCAGTGGTCAAAGTTAAGTTTTTGAGTTTTAGTCATATATGCCATAGGTCACCTATATTTGGTGTATGGAAATATTTATGATCTTTATGTCAGTCGCCCAGGTTTTATTTGACCTTGACCTCATTTTCACGGTTCATTGCACAGTGTTAAGTTTATGTGTTTTGGTCTATTTTTCTTAAACTATAAGTAATGGGTCAACTATATATGTTGTATAGAAGCATTGTTAGCTGTACATGTCTGCCTGGAATGGTTCATCTGACCTTGACCCCATTTTCAAGGTTCATTGGTCTTTGTTTAGTTATCTTGGTTAATATTAAGTTTATGTGACAGTTGTAATAAAACTTAGCTTTATACTTAAGACTATCAATATAATATCAATGATTAGTATAGAAGGCGAGACATTTCAGCGTGTGCACTCTTGTTTTAAATCAATCTGTGCCATTATATCTTTTTTTCAATAGATTAATTTCCCCCTTCACATTCTATACAGTTCAGTTTTATGAGAAAATTGTCATTGTTCTAATGTAACTTCGAAAATATCCATTATAATTAAAATATTTTATATTGTAGACTGAAATTGTGTATGATATCCCTCTGTTTTATGATCTTTGTAAATTCTCACTTTAGAAGTATTAAAAAGGTAAATTAAAAACTTTTTTTGTTGGCAGTTTTACATTCTTAAAACAAACACAGAACTGTTAGTAAAAATAATTGAGTTTTCTATTTTAAATATTCTATACACTTCTTTACATTACACATTTTTCTGTATTCTTAATTCTTCAATCAAACAGTCACCATTGATTTTGATTTGAGTTGTGTTGCTCTGTTGTTAGCTTTCTACACAGTCTTGGGTTCACTTGTTTGTCTTTATAATATGCCCGTTTGCCCTAATTGTACTAATGATTTTTTTCTTGAACTTACTATTGACATATATCTTTTTATATCAAACAATTAAGGTTTAACAAATACATTACATGTATGTTTCATTCTGGTACGTTATTGTGATTGGCTAACTGCAAGCTAGCGTCCTTCTGAAATTAACATTCATTACACAATGAAATGTAACATTCATGATAACACGAACTCCAACAATAAAGTGTACATGAAAATTAAATAAATACTTAATAGAATCCATTCCACAAGAAGATGTAATTCAGTAGATGTGGCTTTCGCGCTTCATACAAAATGTACTTCGGTCAACCCTTTCACACCCCCAATGAATATACAAAAAGAAGCGTTCAATTCTTAAATGAAACTTAAATCTTTAAAAAAAAAATCAATATGTTTTATACCATGTATACTTGAATTGCTAAGTTTAACTCTAAAACAAGCAAACGTGCTTCTTTTTTAAAAGAGAATCTTTTATAGTATCAAAATCTGCATAAATATACCAATATTGAATTCTCGACTTCCCAGACACTTCTTCGCAGATATTTTCCTGTATGCATTGACCTTAATTACGAGACGGCTCATGATAACATCGGCCACCGCACAGCGAAGATGCGGGGAGAAAGCCGTGATGAATGAATGTAAACACACGTGCTCTTGCAGGTAAATAAAAATAATAATAACTTAAAGAACAAATTAAATACAAAAAAACATTTAAAAACTGTCAACGAATAGTTTAAATAACAAATGGGAACGCAATGAAACAACATAAACAAACGTAATGGCTCTATCCAGTTACAACTCAAATTGTTTCTATGGAAGAATTAAATAATCCCTGATTTAATAATTAACCAGTCTTACATTTGCATATGTTGTATTAAGCTCACTGAAATCCAAACGTCATTACAGACAGAGTCGTAGCAACAAGTTGTGATATATAAACACCATAAGAACATGCGATAGGAACATCAGCGTCATAAAAAGGATAATTAACAATCGGGAAAAAAATCGTCCCTTTTGTAGTAAAAATCACAAAAATACTGAACTCCGAGGAAAATTCTAAACGAAAAGTCCCTAGTCAAATGGCAAAGTCAAAAGCTCCAACAAATCAAACGAATTGATGTAGTAAATTGTCACGTTTCTCGTGTAAAGCTGAAATATGTTAATCTGGGAAAGAACAGTTATTGGTGTAAATATATGATTTATTCAAAGTTAGTTCCTGTGGGTAAATGCCGGCATTATAGTTAGAAACGATCAAATATCATCAAGATAAGAATATTTCCCGATGATATCAATGTCGTGTTATATACATTAGTGTAGTCCATAATTTTCTTTTGTTTAGTTGTTCAATTTTCTTTTGTTTAGTTGTTTAATTTTCTCCCGCTCAGACATCTTCAAAGTGTTCATCCCATTTTTACCTACGTTTTATTGAGGACAACTATTTGGAACTCATTTCTATAAATGAGTTTTTAAAAAGCTTTCGAAATATTAATCAGTAATTATTTCCTGGTGTATCATACATTCTAGCATGGTTGAGATAGTTTAAATTTCTAATTTCCTTTATTTACAATTAATAACAGAAACTCACAAAACTTTATGACAAAGAACCCTGAAATGTTCTGAGAATACCTAAAATTATTATTCCTTTAATACATTGTAAATCAGCAATTTTAATAGTATCCAGTGTGAATTAATTAAAATAAATACTTATAGTCAGCTAATTTCTCAAACTGTCGTATCAGATAAAACAATGCGTCATAGTTTTCAAATGAATCTTTTCTTCATAATTAAATAATTAAATTTCAAATGACGCGATATTCATTTAGAAGCACTCATATATTAACACGACTTACTTCAGTTTCTCAATCTTCAAATATCGCCCTTACCCTTTAATAATTACTTTTAAAACTGAAATAGTCAACACACGAAACTTTTAGAATTTAGAAAGATAAATTTAGAACAGCTAATTCAAGTAAAGTTTTTGAAATGGTCAATTTTAATCTTTTTACTACACTTTTCTATAATTCAAAATGTTTTATTTTATATTCCAGATCAAAATAAATTGTTCATGCCATATTTTTTTCTATTTAGCTAAAACATTTAGATGTAGATTGTAACTATTGTATCACCAACTTGACATGTCATAAATGTTTAAAGCCGCTTGATAATTAGTTTGATGTTAGCGACCAAATATACATTGAATTGGGCTCACGAAAAAGCATTACAACAATATCTAATAGAGAATCCAGGACTCAAACGCTACTAAACATTGGTATCTATATTTATCAAAGGTACCAGGCTTTCAATTTGATACGTCAGACGCGCGTTTCCTCTACATAAGACTCATCAGTGACGCTCAGATGAAAAAAGTTAGAAAGCCAAACCAGTATAAAGTTGAAGAGCCAAATACGGCTAATGTAATCGTAAGCATTTCGAATAAATCATACTTTTGCAACCAGTTAATTTATAAAAATTACCATATCAACAATGTCTTCAAATTTTGCGATGGTATATTATATTTAACTTAATGTGGAATTTGAATTAAACTAAAACTCACGTTTCCATATGATTTTGTCGACAATAAAAAAAAATCTAACAAAAAACAGAAAACATAGTTAATGCACATGGAAATGATTGTCCTATGCCTGACTGGTATTCGTATCTTGATGTGGTTTAATTTTCCTCCGATGTACCCGAATCCTCACAACGATGTTTTAAAATCAAGTAGTGAGACAAATGAAGTGTTGTTTCTGTAGCATGTAAGGGTCTCCCTGTTTGATGTCATCTTTTGGAAGAGTGTTTCTCTGTTTGGTCATTTTTTAAGTAAGTGCGCCTTCTAGTAGACATCATTGTAGTATGTGGTATGATTGCCAATTAGATAATTCACCACAAGAGATCAAATGACTTACAAGGTTAGCAACTATAAGTCATTGTATGGCCTTCAACATTAAGCAAAACCCATACTGCATACCAATCTATAAAAGTCTACAAAATGACACTTGAAAATCAATTCAAACAAGAAAAAAACGTCCCGATAAATGCAAAAACTGATAAACGAACAAAAAGTACGATATACAACAAAAAAATTATAATCTTTGCTGTTAACCTCACCCAGGCACTCGTATACATTATATATGGAGTCTATTTGTTTTTTGTTTTTTGTTTTTATGAAAGTAAAGGAGTCCAGGGGTTCCAGCAGTTTTCTGCTCTACTGAGTAATTTATTTTTATAGAATATATTTTTTTCTATTAACAAGTTTTCTTTTAAGTAATAAGTGCTATTATATTGGTTTGTTCCATAGATAGTTTGCTTCTATAAACGTAGAATTTTGTTAACAGAAGTTTCTTATATCATTTTTATCTGTTTTTGTTAGAATACCAAATAAAACCAAATCGATATTTAAAGTTAGTTCTATTTCTGTTTTCTCAAATATCCAGGAGTTAAGGTCTTCCCATAATTTAAATATATATGGACACTCCCAGAATATATGTTCTATTGTTTCAACCCCGCCACACCCAAAACTACAAATATTTGTATCTTTAATTTTTATTTTAAGAAGAAGTTCATTCGTGCCTAAGATTCGATGTATTATTCTGTATTGAAACCACTGCAATTTTGAATTTTTTGTTATATAAAAGGGCAATACATGGATGTTTTTGCAATTGAAATTTGCATTGAGAATTAATTACCATATTTGTTCACATTTTTGTTTAGGATTTGACTTTTTACCATTCAAAATATTATACATATCTTTTGAACCTTTCTGAGATTTAAAAAAAACCTTTAACACTGATGGCAAAACTGGTCCGTTTTCTCTCTTTAAGTCATTTGGACATACTTGATATTCTTTTAAATACTTTTTTATTGCCGAAATTAGACATTGATATGTGAGAAAATTAGTTTTAATATTGTATACATTATTAATTGCAACTAAAATTTTCAATTACAAACACGTTTTGCAGGATCTCGATATTGACGACTTCAAGTCTAAACCTCCTGATTTCACTTGTGCTAGTTCCCAATTTACATATAATCCTGCTGGCCACGTTATTACCGGTGACCTCAACATTGTTAATTACACTTCTCTACGAAATGTATTATCGAAAGGTCCGAAATATCGTGAGCCTAAATCCATCAATTGGAAATACAACTTTAAAATTTTGATGGATTCAGTTGAGGATTATGCCAGGCAATGGGCTAAGCGGGAGAAGGAAGACACTCTTTCCGAATGGATTAAGGCAGTGAGGTCGTTGATACAAATCATAATTAAGAAACTGAATGGGTCTATCAATGCCCATGCTACGCCAATCTTTAAAGACCCAAATGTTGCAAAACACCTATCTTACCTCCATGACAAATATGTTGTTGTCCCCGCAGATAAAGCCCCAAACAACATCGTTTTTGTGTGTAAAACTCATCACATTAACTGCTTGATAAACGAATTAGGTATTGACAATTCACTTGGAAACCCAACATATACCCTCACGACACTTACCAAAGAGGAAATCCTGGATAATCATAGGTCTGTTCTGTGTTCCTTTGGAATTTTAACCAAAGATGAAGAACTGGATCTGCCATCACTGTATTGGATACCTAAACTACATAAGTGTCCTTACAAACAACGGTATATTGCTGGGTCTTCCAAGTGCTCCACGAAACCTCTTTCTAAATTATTAACATCTATTTTATCAGCAATCAAAGACGGCCTTCAAAGTTATTGTGAAACTGCCTGTTCTAGAGGGGGAGTGAATCAGATGTGGATACTTAAAAATTCCAAAGATCTTTTAGAGTACATACAATCTAACTCTCTTTCATCTTGTAACAGTATTAAAACATTTGACCTTTTTACTCTGTACACCAGTATTCCACATTCCAAACTAAAAGACAAATTGAAAGAGTTGGTATTGCTTTGCTTCGTAAAAAAGAATGGCCAACGTAGATACAAGTATCTTGTTTTAGGGAGGGATAAATCCTACTTTGTAAAGGATCACTCTGATTCCAACAAAAAATTCTCTGAAACTGATATTATCAAGATGCTTCATTTCTTGATTGACAACATATTTGTTACGTTCGGAGGACGTGTTTTTCAACAGACTGTCGGCATTCCAATGGGAACAAACTGTGTCCATCTACTTGCCGACTTGTTTCTTTATTATCATGAGGCTGACTTCATGCAGAAACTTCTTAGGAAAAGATAAGAAGTTAGCAATATCCTTTAACTCCACTTTTCGCTATATAGATGATGTTCTCTCACTAAATAATTCAAAATTTTGTGACTATGTGGAACGCATCTATCCAATCGAGCTAGAGATAAAGGATACTACAGATACAGTTAAGTCGGCCTCATATCTTGACTTACATCTAGAAATTGACACTGAGGGTCGATGGAAAACAAAACTTTACGACAAAAGAGATGATTTCAGCTTTCCAATTGTGAACTTTCCATTTCTAAGTAGCAACATTCCAGCAGCACCTGCATACGGGGTATATATCTCCCAATTGATACGATATTCCCGTGCTTGCATTTCCTATCATGATTTTCTTGATAGAGGGTTGCTGCTCACAAGGAAGCTATAAAACCAAGAGTTCCAAATGGTGAAGTTGAAATCATCTCTTCGTAAAAATTTTACGGACGCCATCACGAGTTGGTTGACCGTTATGGAATAACCGTTTCACAAATGATATCGGATATGTTCCTTACGTCGTAACTACAATCCCCTTCCCTTTCATGAATGTGACCTACCGAATTAGACTATTTACCGGATTTGTTATCACATAAGCAACACGACGGGTGCCACATGTGGAGCAGGATCTGCTTACCCTTCCGGAGCACCTGAGATCACCCCTAGTTTTTTGGTGGGGTTCGTGTTGTTTATTCTTTAGTTTTCTATGTTATGTCGTGTGTGCTGTTGTTTGTTTGTCTTTTTCATTTTTAGCCATGACATTGTCAGTTGTTTTAGATTTATGAGTTTGACTGTCCCTTTGGTATCTTTCGTTCCTCTTTTATTAAACTGATCAAAAGTCATAAAGTTTCCATCTTCCTGTAACAAGTCATTGATCAGCCAAACCCCCTTTTTAGCCCAATCTTTATATAAAATTGAATGGTTACAATCTTTATTTCATCATTTTTCCATAAAGGGCATGTATTAATTTGAGAGTTATTTTGTACATTT
Organism: Mytilus galloprovincialis; assembly: GCF_965363235.1. NCBI lineage: Eukaryota > Metazoa > Mollusca > Bivalvia > Mytilida > Mytilidae > Mytilus > Mytilus galloprovincialis. The sequence continues at coordinate 19,681,146 of NC_134851.1, read as the reverse complement.
TTAAGATCTTGCCAAGCATCAAACACTTCTTTCCAAAATGGATTTTTTAACTTTTAATAAGGACCAAGAAACTGCATTTCCAAAAAATTCAAATTTTCTGAAAAGAGGAAAAGTTTCACCAGTTTTGAATTATTTCTAATAATTCTTCTTATCCAGGTTAACTTAAGACCTTTTATGTAGTTTTCAATATTTATCATTTTTAGTCCTCCTAAACAGTGTGGTTTGGTTAAGGTGTCTCTATTGTCTTTATCTTGTTTGTTATCCCAGATAAAGGAAAATATGTTTTCAGTAAATTCTTTAAGCTTTGTGCTATTTGGACTAGGTATGGACAGGAATAGATGGTTTAATTTTGATATTATAAGTGTTTTTATCACTGTTATTTTTCCAATTGGTGAGAGTATTTGATTAGTCCAAGTTTTTACAATGTTTTCGATTTCTTTCAACCTGGGGTTATAGTTTAAATTTTCAATTTCACTAATATCCACTGAGAAATTTATTACCAAGAAGTGTAAATCTGCTGGAACCCCACTCCAATCCCCACTTAACACACATAGTTTCTTGGCTAAACTTTTTCTTCCCAATCCAAACAACCTTGGTCTTGTCTAAGTTTATATTAAGACCTGATAAATCTGCATAGTTATCTAGAGTACGAAGAGATGCATCCAAAGATTCAGGTGATCCATCAAGTATAAGAGAGGTATCATCTGCATATTGTGAGATGAGATACTCTGAGTCATCTATAGTGATTCCTTTAACTTTGTCATTATTCCGTATAAGTATACCAAGTATTTCTGCACACAGTAAAAATATATAAGGTGACAGGGTATCCCCTTGTCGGCAGCCCCTTTGAATCTCAAAAAAATCTGAGAGATGGCAATTTTGAGTTACTGCAGATTGAATTTTGGTATAAAAAGTAGTGACCCAATGTTTAAAAGAAGGTCCAAAATTAAAAAAGTCTAATACATTTTCAATAAAACTCCCAAGAAATTGAACCAAACGCCTTTTCAAAATCAATAAGGAGGAGAATACCAGGTATATCATTTTCTTCAGTATACAATAAAATATCATAAATCAGTCTAGTATTTTCACCAATATATTTTCCAGGAATAAACCCTGTTTGATCATTACTTATTAAAAGTGATAAAAAAGACTTGAAACGCTCTGCGATACAGCTAGACCCAAGTTTATATATTGTGTTTAAAAGACTATTGGTCGCCAGTTTTTCATATATTGTTTTGGTTTATCTCCCTTTGGTATACAAGTAATTATCCCTCTTTTTTGGGATACTGACATTTCACCCATATTATACCCATAGTTGATTGATCTAAGAACAAATTTACCCAAATCTATCCAAAAGAATTTAAAAAACTCACTGGTGTACCCATCAGATCCTGGGCTTTTATTACTTTTCATTCTTTTAATAGCAGCTGTTAATTCTGAATAGGAGATGTTTCCCTCAAGGGTATCCCTTATTTCATTTGTTAACTTGGGAACGTCTAAAAATGGAATTTCCTTATTTATATCAACACTATTTATTGTATCTTTCTTTGAATATAAATCCTTATAGAAGTTTTTAGCTTCCAATAAAATATTTTCTTGTTTGTTTATTAAACAGCCTTCATTATTGACTAGTCTTGGAATTCTTTTCTTTACAAAGTTCTTAGTTTCTAAGTTGAAAAAATATTTTGAGGATCTTTCTCCTTCTTCTACCCATTTTATTTTTGAGCGTACATAATGACCACGCATTTTCTCGTGTCTTAAAATTTGTAATTCAGATTTCTTTTGATTGAGATCTTCAAGAGCTTCTGTGGTTTGTATATTTTCTTCTAATTTTTGAATTTTCATTTACTAAAGAATTTTCCAATTTCTTTTTTTCTTTTTTTTATATGATGCAAAGGAAATTGTTTACCCCTAATTTCTGTCATTAATGTTTTTAAGAACAGCTGATCATTTATTGTAAATTGAATATCTGAGCAATCAATTAAAGGTTGTCCCTTCTTGGCTGTTCTACATTTGTATGTACAAATCACATCATACCATGAGTATAATACAATAGCTATAACAGCAGTACAAACGCATAGGTCAACATATGCACACGTTGTTTTAATCCGAGAAAATGCAAGACTCTGATTAATCATAAATTTGAAGATGACCCAGATACAGAAACAACATCATGCATAAAAGTGCGCTTGCCACATATACTAAATAACATACATCATAAATATGTGGTTGTCACAAATAAGAAAAAATACTATATATTACAGTTTGCTTGCCATAATTACGAAAATATAATACATCATACATTTGTGCTTTCCACTGATACGGGAATAAATGTCTTACATTATAATGGAGTGCTTGTTATCTCGGAAGTCTGAACTGAATATATATTATTTTCAACATCGTCTCCCCTTTGATTTTCTTGTCGGTCTTTACAGATTAAACAACATGATTTGAGAACTTTAAATAGTTTCTGTCTAAAACGTACGTCAAAGAAGGCATATATAAATGGATTTGCAACATGGTTTAGAATATACGATCTTTCCACTATCTTCATAACACTAAATTCTATTGGACTAAGTTCAGGTTCATATATAACTTTAGAAAGTAGTTCATTGATATAAAGAGGTAAGTAGCTTAGAATAAAGACAATGCTAACAGCAAAAGAAATCTTTGTCATTTTATTTGACAGACCACATGGCATTGAAGTAACGTTCATTCCCGAGTTTTGTTTTGTTCCGAAAATACGCCGAACGATAATTTTCCTTCCTATCCGACCATAAATTACAAACAAAATGACAGCGTAAGTTAGAAACAAGCCTGTGAGACAGAAATTGTACACCTTCCAGTAAAATGGCGAATGTTTCCAAGTAACAGCGCAAATAGTTCCTGTAATATTATTTCTAAGCTGAATTTCTTCTAGAGGTTGTAAAACTGCAATCTGGAAAGTCGCTACGGCTATTCCTATAACAAAACAACAGAAGATGAAGTATTTGACATTGCTTGTGCTAATTTGTGGTTTAAACATCATGAAAAGTTGTCTGTATCTATGGAAAGCAATCAGCATCAACAAATGAGTGGAATACATAATACCAAAATCAAGAACTCCTGCTAATATTTGGCAGATCCATGTTATTTTGAACGTATAATAAAATAAAATTCTACAGATGTTAAACGGTATCCCAATAAGACAGAATAACAAATCTATGATTGCTATATTCAAAATAATTGTCCTGTAAACATTGGTCTTGTACGATCGGAAAATGACTATGACGAAGAAGTTTCCCGGAATTCCAATAGTTGCTAGTATTATGAGATATACCAATGGAGCTAACAGGTTTATCCTTACTTCATTATTAAATTCATCCAAAGTTCTAATTGTTTCATTTTCCATCTATACTCCAATGTTGTTGTTTGTTTTACATTGAACTTTTTAAACAATACATAAACGTCTTTTTAAAAACGAATTTTCACCACCAGTAAAAGAAACCAAGTTAAAAATCTGATGTTGTTCGTTTCCGTGGCTCTTAAGTAACGTTAACTTGATGTTGAATCATTCAAATTATGTAATCTATCAGTAAGCCATTATAACACATATGTATTGAGTATCGAATTGTATTCTACCTATTATTTACGTGGAATAGCAATCATTAAAGTAACCATTCATGTGTTGTAGGTTTATAATAGAACAAAGGACGATTCCGATAATTTCGTCTCCGGTCCCTAATTGATTTACTGAATTATCTATTGAAACTGGAAACCAGTTGTTGTCTGCTTTACAATCATATTTATTATTAAAAAAAATGTGTGCACGTCATGAATCATGAAAACGTACCACCTTCTCATATCTAGTCATTATATATGTGAGATATGGTCATTCATAGTTTTCGCAGTCAGGCAAAATAGTAAAAGAACTTAGTTACTTCAAGCATTAAATGGGCATTAGCTACGAGATATATAAAAAATGTGATTTTTTTTCTTGTTAAATAATTTATGAATTTAAAATAGTAAAAGAACAATTCGCTTTTAGAAGCCTGTTTTGTTCAATTTGCAAAATCAGTTAAATACATCGATGATGAATTATTCACTTGAAATCCGTATCCATGTGAACTTCAAATTAACCCCTAAGCTAAAAATGGGATACGCATGAAATATGCGTGTTCAGTTATGAACAGAAAAATAACGTCAACTTTGAAAGTGAAACGAGGGTAAACCATTTAAATGACTGATTCGATCCACAAAACGTAATCTTATATAGGTAAAAACGATGATTAACATAATTTTTAACGTATAATATGAAATCAAACAGACGTAGAAATATAATTCCACGAGTTCACTATCTATTCGTGTCTGTATCTATGTTTAATCAGGTTATGTATTACAGTCGGCAGTCTTCTGAGGTCATCTCGATGGTTAACATAATTAATTAGATGGCGTCTTGACTGAAATACACACAAAATGTTGATACATAACATAAAAGATCCCTTTAAGTTTTATTTTTTTATTTAAATTTTTTTATGATTTGGATATACATTTTAGTAGGTTAAAAATGAAACATGATGATTTGACTTAAATCGGTGAATATGAATTCGATAAACAATGCAATGATGGTATCGGTCACCCAATTTGTCATGTTGACTAAAACTTTTTTGTGTCGATTTTAGTTATTCTTCCTCATAACTCTGCTCGAACGGCTTTTTGTTGTTGTTGTTGTTGTTGTTGGGGGGGGGGGGGATGCTAGGAGCAACCCTTGTTAGCAAAGTGTGTATTAGTTGTGTTATATCAACACAATATAATGAGATAGAGGGTATACTAGTGTTGATAAATGCGAAGTTGAGAATTTGAAAATTGAAATAGTCATGCTGTCATATATTCTACTTATAATTCGTCCTGTCAATTTCAATATCACAGAAGAGATAAATATACAAATATAAAAAAGAAGATGTGGTATGATTGCCATTGAGACAACTATCCACAAAAGACCAAAATGACACAGAAATTAACAACTATAGGTCACCGTACGGCCTTCAATAATGAGCAAAGCCCATACCGCATAGTCAGCTATAAAAGGCCCCGATAAGACAATGTAAAACAATTCAAACGAGAAAACTAACGGCCTTATTTATGTACTAAAAAATGAACGAAAAACAAATATGTAACACATAAACAAACGACAGCATACATTCTATTTATGGTTGTATCCTTCATCTCAAGTTCACTGAAATCTATGAGATACAAGTACTAAACTGAAAAAAAATGATAAAAGACTTTGCGATATGAATTTTCCATGGAGTTCGGTATTTTTGTTATTTTACTTTCACCCTAACGCATTTTATTTTAATGAAATCAAAATCGAAAAACGGCAACATATAATTTTTCCCAAGTTAGTTTAATGAACATAAGATATATTATAATGAACTATAAGAAATATGTGTTTATTTTAGTATTCTAGGAAAACAAGGAACCCATACAAGTCCAGCAATAACATTAACGGTATCAATTTGACTGTCATTGAAATTTTGGCGGGAAAATGTGTTCTCTCGTTTTTTCATAGCATTATCCTAGACAAGTTAAAGATCTCAAAAACTATTAAAAAATAACAAGGGTTTTATAAGAGTTTTACAGATAAGTCTTATTATACATATAAAAGAATTGTCAAAAGAAAAATGGGGGTCAATGGGCAAATTTTTTAAGGCATTCAAATGGATAAAACCAGAGGATTCCAAAAAATCTGACAAAAATCCCAAAACATGACAAGCGAACATCCTGAAATGATTTTAGGACAAATTTAAGAGCCTTTTTCGCATATTTTATGTGTTTTCTATACACATTTTCATATATTTTGAAAAAAGATCAGAAAAATAATAATGCATTTATTTTTTTTTATTTTTTTTTTTTATAGTTTATAACGAACATATTTTATATATTCCAAATTTAAACAAATCTGTGACTTTAACAATTTACTCATTGCTATAGATAAAGGCAACAGTAGTATACCGCTGTTTGAAACTCATAAATCGATAGAAAAAAAAACAAATCCAGGTTACAAACTAAAACTGAGGGAAACGCATTAAATATAAGAGGAGAACAACGGCACAACATAATAATGTAACACACACAGAAACGAACTAAGCATTAGACAAAATCCGATGAGAATAACAAATATAACATCAAAACTAAATACATTAAGTTTAGATAGAAAAGTACCGTGACACTTCTTATAGTAATGTGAAGTCACACTCACATATAAGAGGAAACAAACAACACAACAGAAACACAACGTTAAAATGAAACACACACAGAAACGAACTATAATATAACAATAGGCCGTACGGTTATCTATGGTTGCTTACATGCAATTGGTTTTAACTCTGGTAGATAGTTATCTAAACAACAACAATTTATTGCATCGTTTCTCTTTAGTGCCATAGCTTAGATTGCATAGCGATTTGGTTAATTACAACATATATTTTCAAAATGCTTTGTACTCGCGCTCATTGACGTCAATACAAAAAACAATTTATCAATGAAAATCATATCTTCAATTTAAAGCTCATCAAATATTAATTCGTGTGTACTTTAGTACAGTGTGTTGATGTTCTGAATAGATTTGTATTCCATTTAGACTTTTATAACTGACAGTGTAGATGACTTGAAATTAATTGAAACATGAAGCTAAATTTAGCTTTTTATGGTATTTCCTAAATTGGGATAAGGATAAGGATACGGATTGTGTGTATTTAGAATTTTCTGAAACAAATTTTTTTATAAATAAGGAACATATCTCCCTCATGCAAAGCTAAGATTCCTGGCCTGCCTTTTAGTATATTTGTCCTCTTTAATTTATTAAAAGCTCCTCACTTTTTATTTTTTTTAATTAGCTTTGGAGTTACAAATATTTTGGCATTGATTATCACTGAAGAGACATTGATTGTCGAAATATACATCTGGTGCAGAAAAAAAGGTAAATATCGTTAAATTTGAAATGGCGACGAATGCATTTTTACCGAATACATATTATTACTCTTGTTTTTTATATGATTTTTTGCATCTGCTCTCGAATACAGTCATAAATGGCCTTTACCGCACACATCATTTGAATATGATTTGGTATTTAATACTCTTATTTGATTACTCCTCCATCTTTTTTGTTTTGAGTGCCATTTTTCAATCTTGAGTAGACGAAATCAATCTTATGTTTCGCGAAAAATCTGTTTTTATGATTGCAATAACTTTTCCTAAAGTAGATTTCTTACCTGATGGTCAGTGTTATGTGGAACTCGAGAGACATATTGTTTTCCTGTTCTACTGTGATCGTGTCTCTATTGTAAATGGGTCCACACAAGAATCCCGTTGTGACACTGAAATCCTTTAAGGGGTCTTTTTATAAACGATTTATTCTAAGTCAAAAACTCATACAAAATTTGAGATCATCCCCCAGTTGTGGTGGGGTTCATGTTGCTTAGTTTTTAGATTTCTATGTTGCGTCTTGTGTACTATTATTTGTCTGTTTTTCGTTTTCTTTATTAGCCATGGCGTTGTCAAGAAATTTTCACTATAGAAAAGGTTTTAATATAAAAAAGTGAGTTTCAAATGTGCAATAAAGGCAACAGTAGTATACCGCTGGTCAAAACTCATAAATCCATGGACAAAAAACAAAATCGGGATAACAAACTAAAACTGAGGGAAACGCATTAAATATAAGAGGAGAACAACGACACAACATTAAAATGTAACACACACACACACACACACACACAGAGAAAAGGACTAATCATTAAACAAAATCCTATGAGAATAACAAATATAACATCAAAACCAAATACATGTATTTGGGATAGATAAGTACCGTGACACGTCTTATAGTACTGTGAATACACACTCAAAAATAAGAGAAAACAAACGACACAACGGAAACACAACGTTAAAATGTAACACACACAGAAACGAACTATAATATAACAATGGCCATATTCCTGACTTGGTACAGGACATTTTTAAAGGTAAAAATGGTGGGTTGAACTTGGTTTTATGGCATGCCAAACCTGCCTCTTTTATAAGTTTTTTACACGAAATTTTATAGTACTAGTAAGCCATTGCAAATTTTAATTAGGGCATTATTCATTGGTTGTTTTCATCATTCGCATACAAGTGTTTCAAAACCAATTATCTTCTGAAATTGTCTTCAACTTTCGTTTAAAGGCTGAACAGTTTAAATGAGCTGGAGACCATCGCCTGATGATGCACCATGTTCGGCTATTTTTAAGTTCATGTGATTCGTTCAGTTACATGGACTTGGTTGGTATATTCAAAAATAATAGACGAAATTAAACATCAGTAAACTACTGGTTCCTGTAAATTACGTCAAAACACTAACATGACAATAGAACATTAGAGGTTCGATTAGTTTGCCGATTTTACACTAACATGACAATAGAACATTAGAGGTTCGATTAGTTTGCCGATTTTTACATACACCAAATCCATTATGAAGACAAAAATCAATGTCAGATAACAATTTGATAACGACCAGAACTACAACAGGAGCGAAACCAAGTAGTCAAAGGCTAATGAGTTTATAACAGAAAATGACATTTCCTGATTATGTATAACGCTATCTCTTCCTAAGAGAGTTTACTTCGCATTCACAATAGTTGTAGTTCAAGGGATTGATGTGAATTCTGTAACTACAGAAAATGATCTTTTGCTTATAATTTAATAGTATCTTCTATAATTAAAAAAGATTTTTTGGTGGTTATCACCTTTAAAGTAGTTGGCTATAAGCAAAAAGGATCTTTCTCTCGTTACTCTATCTGTGTATGGTTACAGCTTGATATGAGGTATTGGAGTAGGCATTAAAAAAACATTTTCCCCCTCCGAGACATGTATGTGTATGTATGTCTCAGACCCCACTAATATGTAGATATAAGATGATGTGGTATTAGTGCCAATAAGACAACTTTACATCCAAGTCGCAATTTGTTACAGTAAACCATTATAGGTCAAAATACAGTCTTTATTACGGAGCTTTGGATCACACCAAACTGCACCCTATAAAGGGCTCCAAAAATGTATTTAACCTTAAACTTTGTAACAGATATTATTAAGTATGGTTACGATTCGATAAAAGTATTAAGTTTTCACATACATTTATTTCTATTTTGTAGCTACTATGACATTGACCTTCGATGTAAGGAACTCAAAATAAATAGCGATCTCGTGTTCTAGTATGGTTATGTGATATAAAATGTTTACATCCTGACTGACCAATAATTATGATTAATTTACATACATTTTGATGAAGTACAAACATGTAGGATATTTACCTTAGATATTAATACTGACCTCAAATTTGTTTCCTCATAACATTATCCTGCATATCTTTCAGGCTACTTTAAGTAACTTCAACCTTCCCTTTCCATGCAGTGACCTAATGTATATTGTGTAGTGTATATCTTCATATCCAAGTTTGTGGTTTTGTATGCTTTAAGCCGCATTTCATCAATATTTGATATAAATACAGTCCATGGTTATCATAATCTAGGACTGTGTTTTTTATTATCTTGTTTAAAAAACTTATTAATGATTACATGCTTACTTAAACACCACTATGAGGGGCCTCTTTAGTAAATGTGACCTGTAACTTGGTGACCTCAAGAACCATAGATTTTTTTCTCTATATATACATGTATATGACCAAATGTCCTAGTATGGTTACAATGCGTTCAAAATACTGCAGGTAGCATCGAGAAATGAAAATGACTGGATAAAACTATAAACTCCATCTTTTTCAAGCAGTCACTGAACCATTAAAATGGACATATGAAAGACGGAAAATTCGTAACATAAGGTATTGGATTACAACATATAAATCATCTAGGTGATTTACCTTTTAGAAATATAAAGCTCTAGCTAAATAGTTTACTCTGCTGCACTGTAATTTCCAATTGCCTTGCTTTTAGTGACTTTTGTCCAGGCAATACAAAACTTTTTTTTTCAAGCCCTGTTGCACGTCATTACTCATTCTTTACTTTTATAAAGGAGTCAATCGATTTCAGTACGGTAAACTGTAAAATTGAGAATGGAAATGGGGAATGTGTCATTAAGACAACTCTACCAAAGAGCATTAAAACAGCACAAGGCCACCAATGGGGCCTTAACTCAGAGAGAAATCTGTCACAGCTGTGTACTAGTTCTGTGAAAATTAATGTCACTCTAAACTTCAAAACATATATACAAAATAAAACTAATAAAACAAACAAAGCAAGACAAATATAGATAAGAGGCCACTGACTTGGGACAGACGCAAACATGCTGTGTTGTTTAAAACATATTCAGTGAGATCTCAACCCTCCCCAAATACCTCTTGCCAATTCATACTAAACAAACACACAGAAATACACACAGTAAAACTCGGCTATAAATAAGTCCCAGTCTGACATCAGATTATATAACAGGAGAAACTAAGCAAAATGACAATGACAAATAAATCAACAAAGGACTACTAGCAGTTACTGACATGCCAGATACATTCATCAATTAAACTGATCGAAAGAATATGTCTTCATAATGTGAAAATCATTCACAATCCCTCCTGTTGGGTATTTTGTATCATATCATCATCAACTATATGAGAACAAAACCCATATCATGCCAAAAACTGGTTTTAGAGTAAATGGGTTTATTACGGATTTAAATAACTTGTGTGTGAATCAATATTAATTCTTAAATATGCCCTTTTAATGAATTGACAACAGTATTGTAACTATATACCTTCTTAATAAGTCTGTTTAAAGATTTGGTTAGCTTTTAAGATGAATGATAACATTTTTGTGCTTTGAATAGAATGTTACCATAAAAAATTTTAAGCGAAATACCTGAATGTGTAATGAATTCATGTGGATTTATATTTACAAATGATGAACTTGTTAAGATTATAAAACTAATAAAAGTTTAAGACTAGTTTGTAACAACGCAAATCACGGTGTAAATTTTTTTCAGCAGTACAGAAATTTCTTTCCTTGAAATCAAAAACTTTAAATACCCAAGCATATCAAACAAGTTGAGATATATGAGCACCATAAGATGTCAAGCTATCCAAAAGCCCCAAAAAGTCCTTACAAGGCTGTCAAAAGACAGTCCAGTCTTGGACTATATAATTTCAACTACTGTCATACATCATACTCTAAGTATAAAAAAAGACAAATAAAAAGATCTTTTAAGCCAGTTTTAATGGTACTTTTATGTTTAATGGCTTTAATGTTCACATCAATGTTACAAAATGATTGTTGACACACATTCCAGATTTATACATAATGAAAAGAAAGTGAAAGTAGATGATAAACAATGTGGGTAAAGTGAAAGTAGATGATAAACAATGTCGGTAAAGTGAAAGTAGACATAAGATGATAATGCAGTCTTTCAAAACAATTGTAATCACTTTCATTCAATAGACTCAGACAAACAAAATCGTTATAGATTATGCAATGTTCACACCTTAAAATTATCAATTTCCTATGAATGAATACTTGCACATTTAGCTTGCTGTTTAGTGTTGAATATTTAATGTTATTGATAAATTGACTATTTACAACCTTGTCATTTGTCATTGTATGATCATCACAAAATATGTTGACTTTTTTTATAACAATATATTACAATACAATGTAAAAATGATATTTGTTTTCATTAAAAATTAAACAAGTACAATAAAATTAAAAAAAATTGGATGACAATAAAATTTTCCTTTTAGAAAAAAATCATATACAAATATACAATAAATACACTCAAACTTCACTGTAACCTTCGTCATTTTGGCAACTATATATTACCAGTACACAAATATTAAGCATTTCAGTGTTCAGTTTCAACTGGCTTCACTCCTATTGAAATCTATACCTATCTCACCAGAAATTGTCCCAAGTTTTGATGAATATTACATCTTCAGGAAGTATTAACTCCATATATATTTTTCTGTATTCAATTAACAGTTTTAGGGTCAAAAATCTTCTTCTTCATCAGAAAATGTATATTTAACAGTGTTTCTTGATCTGCCAGTTGTTGCCCTTGGTACATATTCAGTACTTATGTCTGCATCATCAAAGCCAAAGTCATCATCATCACTTTCTGTCTTCTTTTTCTAGTAAAATTAAAAAAATCTTATCAAAATTAAACTGACAAAATATCATTTCCAGGGCCATTTTATGAGGGTCTGGAATAGGGGTTGTTGTCATTTCTGTCTGCTTAAACAATTGAGCTTTTTTTTAAATTCTTTATTTTTTTGGTCATTTTTCTTGGTGATTTTTTTCCGTTGCCTGTTTTCTCTATTATGATAAACCCATCCAGACACTCTTATGTTGTTATGGACATCAAAAAATTCTGCATGGGTGATATTTTAACAAACAAGCTTTCTTAACAAACACTTCTACTGCAATCAAGCAGTATTTATACCAATTAAGAAATTTAAAACTTATGTTGTTGTAAACAGGACAATAAAGTGCAGTTCTCTATTGCAGATAAATTGAACAATATTCCTTTGACTTCTTATTTGATACACTTATAACACAGAGAAAGAGAATTTCAAGATTTTTGTCAATTAGTCTGTTTTCCTGTATATTGGCGTTTGTTTTTGTAGCAGTTCAGTGTTTCTGGTTTTTTTCTCCTAAAGATGATGTGTTTCCCTCGGAATTGGTTTGTGACCCGGTTTATTTTTGGCTTTATTGCTTTATGACAATTGAAGAGTATTATACTACTGTTGCCTTTATCTATCCCTTACCTTGGCTGCTGGTTTCTTTTCAGCCATAAATTCATCCTCTGAGACATCCGAGTCCGAGAATGCTGCCTTTTTAGGTCTTTTTGCCACATTCTTTTTCTTAGGCTTCACATCATCATCGTCATCATCCATATCTGAGCTACTTTTCTTTTTGGGTGGTGCCTTTGGTTTTCTTGGCTTTTTCTCTTTTGGAGCTTTTTCTGCAAAGATACAAAAATCAGTTTTATAAATAATTCATCAGAAGATTCATGCTGTTGTTTCTATAATATATCATTAGGGCTATTCCATTAAAATGTATGTGGGAGGTTAGAAAGGGAAGTTTAATTGTTGAATGTGGGTCATGGGTCTTTTTTCAGTTTGCATCTATTACCATAACGTAAAATTATCTAAAAATTGACTCATGGTTGCAGGGAATTCCATTCCTACCTCCCACATACATGGAATAGCACTTTAAAAAAAAAAAAAAAAAAAAGGTATGGTGAAAATTAAGAGACTATCTTTTACATAAAGGCAACAGTAGTATACTGCTGCTCAAAATTCATAAATCGATAGAGAAAAAAAATCCAATTTTCAAATGTGAATTTGATTTATAAATAAATAGGGTGATAAAGACAGGTCACTTTAATTAGCCTCAGAATTATTTTTTTGTAATGGGACTCAATGTCATAATAGATTGATGAGTTGTGTATGCACTGCTTTCACCACTCTCAGCTATTTCATGGGATCAGTTCTTATTGGTGGAGGAATCAGACAGAACCACTGACCTTATGCAGGGCAATCTCAGTCAATGATTGCAACTTGTCAAAAGGAATTTCAAACTTACAATCTGAGTGCTGACAGGCTAGTGATTGCTGTAGATGAACTATTTTGATTACTAGACCACCAAAACCACTCATAATAATTGGACACAACAAATGTAAGTAACAATAGTTAAAATAGAAATTTTGTGATAACAAAAAGTAATAACAATAGTAAATATTGAAATTTTGTGATAACAAAAAGTAACAATGGTAAAAACTGAAATTGTGTGACATAAAACTAACAATGGTAAATATTGAAATTTTGTGATAACTTAAGTAACATTGGTAAATAATGAAATTTTATAATAACAAAAAAAAAAACATGGAAAAATTTTAAATTTTGTGATAACTAAAGTAACAATGGTAAATACTGAAAGTTTGTGATAACAAAAAGTAACAATGGTAAATTCAGATATTTTGAAATAACAAAAAGTAACATTGGTAAAAATTGAAGTGTTGAGATAACAAAAAGTAACAATGGTAAGTATTGAGATTTTGAGATAACAAAAGATAACAATAAATCATGCAGAACCACACCTTGGATAGGGAAATCTTCGTCAGAGTCATCAATCATGAGAGGTTTAGCTGCCTTGGATGACAGTAACTTAGTTTTTTTAGCAGCTGGTTTTGTGAAAGCATCAGAGATCGACGGCTGTTTTGGATCTACTGATTAATGGAAATAAATAATGAAAAGAAATGATATGTGATAGATGCTATACAGATATTTGTCATGCAGTATACTTTTCTGCCTTAAACGTACATTTTGAGTTCTTCTTATACACATATGTACCAATGACCAGATATAAATATTTTTTTAAGGCTTATCCAAATAAAATAACTAAAAGTGAGAGTTGACAGTCAAATCTCTTGATCTAGCAACAACTGGTGATGGATGACAGGTCTATATACAAGTTAAATACACTCAGTATGAGGACATGTTAATGTGATATGAAGTATGTATTCTGCAGTATACTAGACAGACACAATGAACTAAATTTGTAGTCATAAATACTTTGAGATGGAGAATATATATATGTATATATTCAGAATTTCCCTTTTCTTTTTTAATCATATCAGGGGGTATTTTCTCAGAAAATATACTGCATATAATGACCTCCCAATCCCTCCATTTTTTAATTAATAAAACACAGATTTAGACACTGGAACATTAACCAATTATACTATGGATTCAATATTATTCGTTAGATACCTATTTTCAGGGATTTCATTGGAATAAGGGCTATTCCAGAAAAAAATGTAGGGTGGGGTGGTCGGATGTTTGAAGGCACATTGTATTAATACATGGGTGATGGGTATCAGAGCAACTTTTCACACTATAATGCACTATAATTTTCAATTACAATTGTCTGGGTGGCAGGTGCTGAAAAAAAACTGCCTTCCAACCCCCCCCCCCCCCCCCCTTTATACATTTTTTTCTGGAATAGTCCTAAGTAAATGATATATAATTTTCAATACATTAGTATGCAGAGTTTAAAAAAAAATGAACAAAATATTAAAAATGAACAAAATATTAAAATAAATGAATCCAGTAAAAATTGGTGGCATCTGAGAGATATTTGAATCTGGCACCTATATAAATTAACTCATCATAGATACCAGGACTAAATTTTGTATATAAGCCAGACGCACGTTTCATCTATAAAAGACTCATCAGTGAGGCTCAAATCCAAAAAAGTTAAAAAGGCCAAATAAAGTACGAAGTTGAAGAGCATTGAGGACCAAAATTCCTAAAAGTTTTGCCAAATACAGCTAAGGTAATCTAAGCCTGAGGTAGAAAAGCCTTACTTAGTATGTCAAAAATTCTAAATTTGGTTAACAGTTAATTTATAAATATAACCATATCAATGATAATTCATGTCAGCACAAAGTGCTGACTACTGGGCTGGTGATACCCGATAAAAGACAGCAGTAAAAAAATTAAGAAAAAAAATATTAAAAAAAAGTTATGCATAATTCTAAATAGGTTCATCTAAATTTATTTTTTTAGGATTCAGCATATAATAAAATGTCCATGGATGTTTCTGAAAATATGCTTTCAAAGATAATATTCCTCCTCTTGTATAGACTTTATTTTTCCCGATCACAAAATTTTAATAGAGCACTCACCTTTCTTTGCAGCAGGGGCTTTCTTCTTAGGAGGTGCTTTTGTTTTAGCAGCTGGTTTACTGACTGGTGCCTTGTTTACCTGTAATTCATTGTCACTACCACTGTCTAATGTAACTGGCTGAGATTCTACAATAGAAACTATTATCATAACAAGACTTTTTACCAAAATAATACTGGCTGAATCAAAGTTCATTAATTAACAATGGTCAAGCTCAAAAGCTTGCAGAAAAGTATAACACGTAATGACCAAAACAGTGTGCCATCAAATGTTTCTAGAAATATTTTCATATAACAAATTAGAAGATGTGGTATGATTGCCAAAGAGACAACTCTTAACCACAGACCAAATGGCATTGAAGTTGACAACTATAGGTCAATGTACGACCTTCAGTAATGTCAGAGCAAAACCTATACCACATGTAAGCTATAAAAGGCCCCAAAATGACAAAGTTCATAATACATAGTGTTCAAAGTAAATGTTGATTCCGAAGTGTTTAGGTAAAACTTTTATCAGACATACATTTGTGTGTGAATAAAAGCATATTTACCTGTTTCTTTCTTTGTTCCCATCATTTTATCCCAGGCATCATCTTCATCTGATGAAATGGCAGGTTTGAGTTTAGGTTTAGATACTTTTCTGTAAATAAAATTCAAAATATATCACAGTTCGACATTTTTTCAGATGGGTGGTTACTTTGAAAATATTGACAAAAGTATTACTTTTATTAGTTACAGAAAAAATGAAAAAAAAGGCAAAATTTTAATGAAGGAAATTGAAAAATATACAATTTTTGGGGGATGAAGATATCTGTAGATATAAATGTAGGCTTATAAATCAATTTAAACAGCAACATAGAAATGTAATTTGACAGCTACAGGTATTTTGCAAATGACAAGAAAATTATACAAGAGTGCACACACTGAAATGTCTCGCCTTCTTTACTAATCATTGATATTATATGTTGATACTCCTAAATATAAAGCTTTATTACGACTGTCACATAAACTTAATATGAACCATGAAATTGAGGTCAGGGTCAGTTGAACCATATGCCAGGCAGACATGTACAGCTAACAATGCTTCCATACAACAAATATAGTTGACCTATTGCTTATAGTTTAAGAAAATAGACCAAAACACAAAAACTTAACACTGAGCAATGAACCATGAAAACCAGGTCAAGGTCAAATAAAACCTGCACGACTGACATATAGATCATAAAATATTTCCATACATCAAATATAGTTCACCTATGACATATAGTATTAAATAAAAAGACCAAAACTCAAAAACTTAACTTTGACCACTGAACCATGAAAATGAGGTCAAGGTCAGATGACATCTGCCCGCTAGACATGTACACCTTACAATCATTCCATACAACAAATATAGTAAACCTATTGCATAAAGTATGAGAAAAACAGACCAAAACACAAAAACTTAACTATAACCACTGAACCATGAAAATGAGGTCAAGGTCAGATAACATCTGCCCGCTAGACATGTACACCTTACAATCATTCCATACAACAAATATAGTAAACCTATTGCATAAAGTATGAGAAAAACAGACCAAAACACAAAAACTTAACTATAACCACTGAACCATGAAAATGAGGTCAAGGTCAGATGACACCTGCCAGTTGGACATGTACACCTTACAGTCCTTCCATACACCGAATATACTAGACCTATTGCTTATAGTATCTGAGATATGGACTTGACCACCAAAACTTAACCTTGTTCACTGATCCATGAAATGAGGTCGAGGTCAAGTGAAAACTGTCTGACGGGCATGAGGACCTTGCAAGGTACGCACATACAAAATATAGTTATCCTATTACTTACAGTAAGAGAGAATTTAACATTACAAAAAATCTGAACTTTTTTTTCAAGTGGTCACTGAACCATGAAAATGAGGTCAAGGACAATGGACATGTGACTGACGGAAACTTCGTAACATGAGGCATCTATATACAAAATATGAAGCATCCAGGTCTTCCACCTTCTAAAATATATAGCTTTTAAGAAGTGAGCTAACACCGCCGCCGCCGCCGGATCACTATCCCTATGTCGAGCTTTCTGCAACAAAAGTTGCAGGCTCGACAAAAACAACACACAGGTCACAACAACCTACTTGGGTGGTGGTTTAGCAGTGAAGTCATCATCATCATCATCCTCACTAGCACCAAAATCATTGTCTGATATCTTCTCTGGCTCATATCCACCATTTTCTAAGTTTGTTGGTTTAAAGGTATCATCCACGCCATCATCAGACTTTATTGCTTCCTCATCAGAATCAGACTTGAAGTGGGTCTGTGCTTTACGAGCTGTAAATATCAAGATAATTAAAACGAAAGTAAAACAGATTATTTCCCTTCCTTCTCAAAAGTGTTAAACTAGAACTTCCATATCATTGACAGTAACAAATAACTATTTTAAGGGAGGTTCCATTAAACAGATGTAGTCGGTCATACAACATAAACCCTGAACAATCAGACTTTCTACCAATATATTTTCGTATTAAATGGACATAAAATCAAAAATGGCCAACAACCCTGAGTAAGAACTTAAAATTACTGTATTAGGTCAGAAGAGCACAAGCTAAGGAACAAAATAGGCTGAAATTATTGAATATTAGTACATCCTTAATGACATTTGACTGTCAGAGATTGATTGACAGAGAAATTTATTCCCCTCTGCTTTATGATAGTTATCTCCTGTTTGTTATACTTAGGTTCTGCAGAAATAATATTATTAATTTGCATCTACAGTGTAACTGGTCTAATCAAACTGACACCTGAGTAATCCAACATCCTGCTTCAACCAACACATTTTCATGGTCCCAAAATATGCCAATCCTTGCTGAAAAAAAACGAGTATTCCCACACCCTGCTTAATCTGACATTTTTTTCTGGTCCCCCAGCGTGTCGGGATTACCCAGCTCTTGAAAAAAGAGTATGATACTAATACTGTACTAATTAAAATATTCAGAAATGATTTAGAACTGCAAAAGAAAAGAGCAAAGACAAAAAAATGTAAATCATACCAGCAGCTCTTTTAGGCATTCTGATTTCTGTCTTTACAGATTCTAAGAAGCTTCCATCCATATCATCATCCGATATATCGTCCTCCGAAGCATCAGAATCATCAGACCAGGGGTTCTTCTTCTTCCCTCCTTTCTTTTTCTTTGGTGATCCGGATGAGTCGATATCTTTTGGCTTCCGTGGGGCTTTAAAATAAAGAAAAAAACATTTACAGGATTGTATGGTATATAAGGAAATTTTGGGGGTTGGCATTTTACAAGGAAAGTTAGTCTGATGTGAACATTTATTTCTTTATTCAAAAGCACTATGCAAGGTAATGAAACATGAATAATGAACACAGGGTTATGACCTTAACTACTAACAAAACCAGTAAACAGTTTATAGTAAAAAACTATTTTAAATCCTTCCCGAGTACCTGAGATCACCTATAGTTTTTGGACGGGTTTGTGTTGATAAGTCTTTAGTTTTCTATACAGTAGACTCCGGCCAATCGGATACCCAAAATGTCAGCTAAAAATATCCGATTGTCCGATATATTCAATTAGCCGATGAACGTATATTCCTCCAAGTTTTTTTTCAATATTGACAGGCACAACCCTAAGATACCAATAGCTATTATAGCTGCTTTATTAATGGAAATTTGTAACTAATCTCAATGTTTTTTCAGGTACAAGTTCGGATAATTCGATTGATTGAGTAAATAGATCGATCAGTTGATTATAATGTATTTTGTTTATCTGTCAGTCTATTGATTTTTTAATTATGTGTTGATTATCTGAATAAAATATGTACCTCTTAAATAATGAGACTTGTTGTTTTTGCGTGATTTGTTTCATTTGTGTGTTAAAACAGGTAAAAGTTAAAAATAACTATGAATTCTCGGAAGTAGGCCACAGGTAAATCTATTAATAGCTACGAATTCTCTAAACTATAATCGAACTCGGATCTAATTTTCTAGTTTTTTTATTTATGAAACACATTTCCAATTTCGAGTAATACAACTATTTTTATGATTATAAAATTGGACATCAAGATGAGTAAAATTAATTTGCTTTTCTATCTTATCTGTCGTGGCTCAAAATAAAAGGCTGAATATTATGTAAATTAGGAAAATGGCGTACGTGTGTACAAGTTACATAATTCTATTTCACCTGGGATATGCTATTGACACACGAATCCTTATTTTTACACGGGACTTCTATATATATTTTAATAAATTGTTGAGAAAGAGGTACATTTCATTCATATTTAATAAACATTGATGAACATCACGCACAGTTTATCATTTCTGTCGTGTCCTTGTTTGTGAAGTAAATGATAACGACCACATTTGGATAAACACATAACAAACACATCTAAGGCAAAATATAATATCAGATTCATAAAATAAACAAGACAACAAGAAAAAATATGTTTTATTTGTCTATAAAAGATCGTTTTTATTAATAAAATGAAACATTTCTGTACAGAAGTTTTCTTAAACTTCGTAATGGCGCAACTTCCGGCTTCATTTTCTGTGAAGAAAAATACGAAATTATTTCAAAATATTCGATTGTACATGGTTTTCACACATTTTTCATGAATATTCCTATCCAATTAGCCGATATATTCTAATAACCGATATTCGATTTTCCGATGTATTTTGACTGAAATGTATAGGGAATGGTTCGGTGTTTTGAAATAATATTACAATAGCCGATATATTCGTTTAACCGATATCCGATTAGGTGGAGTCTACTGTATTGTGTTTTGTGTACTATTGTTTGTCTGTTGTTCTTTTTCTTTTTTTTGTCATGACAATTGTCAGTTTATTTTAAGACTTGAGAGTTTAATGTCCCTTTGGTATCTTTTGCAGAGGTCAGAGCATTCTAGTTACCTCTCTTTTTCTTTTCCTTGGGAGCAGCTTTCTCTGCACTTGACAATTCATCCAACACTTTATTGTCTTTGTCTTTTTTCTTCAGTCTGTCAAACAAACTCATAGGTTCTGGTTCTTCTTCGTCCACCTCTTCCTTCTTAATAAAATCATCATTAAGGTTCTTCCCTTCTTTCTTCATCTGGAATTGAGAAAATCTTTTATAATAGTACACACAGCTTGGTATAAACTATGCACAATGAACTTCTAATCATAAATATTAACAAACAAATGTATTTTTCTAGCATAACATGAAGTAGGTTTGCATTTCAATTTTCCCAAATGTTTAAAATTGGAATCAAATACCTGATGATGAGGATGAAATGATTCCGGTTTAATTTCCTTCCCCTTCTTACCACAGAGAACCATGTGAATTTTCATATACTGTGGATTATTACTGATGATATCCCGATTACTGTGTAGTTTACTATTAGTAATTTTATACATGATAAACAAAATATATCTATTAAATATTAAAATAATCATCAATGGAAATATTTGTTTACCTTATCCCTGATCTTCTTTGCAGCTGCGGCTTGGACTTTATTACGGATGGCGGAGTCTATCATAGGTACAACACGCCTACCCATTGGTGAAGGCATTGTCTGTAACTGCATGACCTTTCTAGGTTTCACCTTGCCTTTTACTTTCACTGTTTTATTAGAAGACACCTGTTCATCTTCTATTTCTTTCTGCTCTACTTCCTGTATAAAGTATAAGAATCTGCTGTTTCAGAATCTAATGCATTCTGGGTAATATTTTCTAAAGAGTACACCAAAACATTGCGATTGGTTTAAAACGTTTTAAACAATGGAAATCCATCCAATGACGTAACATTATTTTCATTTTTGGTGTACCATAGATGCCAACCCCCTTTTGACACAATCAGTAACAAACTATCAAATATTTCGTATTTTTGAAAAGTTTTCAGTAATCATTAAAAAACGTGCATTTACCAATAAAAATTACTGACGAGTGGTTGCATAGTGATGTGCACTAAAATGTGTTGTTTAACATGTTGTCTGTAGTATGTATTCCATTCATTTATTGTTCAGATGTTCTCGACTCGAACATTTTCGTTTTGTCAAGGAGAAGTAGAGAAAGGGGGAAAGCTACTTCATAAAATGCAAGTTTGCCTCTTCGGAAGTCAGTTAGTTACCCAATAATAGGTCGATAACTCCCGAGAAACCAGAAGCATTACATTGGCATTTTCTAAATACCGGACTAGGAGGGAGAGGTAATGATTTAAATCCATGTTTTACAAAATTAAACGGCGATGATTTGGAATCCGTAACTATTCGATTTTCATTGTAATAGCGTAGTTTTGATCGCAAAATCGGAAAAAATACGGAAAAATCGTAATGGTTGGCATCTATGGTGTACGAACAATGAGATTACCCAGAGTCCTTAAGATTCTGAAAAGGCGAATAGTAGATAGATGGTACTGTCAATTTTATTATATGTTATTTAGACAGTTATCTTCTGCTCACTTCCCTAGATTTCAATGAAATTTAATCTGTATAATGCAGCTATATTATGTCTAACATTCTTTGTTCAATTCATTGTAACATCAAGCCACTATAGTTTCTGACAGTATTTAGGAACAAAGCTGTTGGCAAAAACACTGAACACTTTTTCATCAGACGATTTTGTGCATTTATTTTTGGGATTGTTCAACAGAAATAAATAATTCCAAATCAAAAAAAATATTGTATATCAATAATCCTAAAACTTCTGCCTTGTGTATATTCTTATGTATTGGATCTTTTATGGTTTTTTAAATTTTAGTTCATTTACATGTATATTTTCTTTTTTAGTTGAGTATGTCTTCATTTTTTTACTGAACTAGTACACATTTTTGTTTAGGGTTCAGCGGAAACCTGCCTTCCAGATGGGGAATTTTCTCGCCCTGTTGAAGACAAGTTGGTGGCCATTGGCTGTATTCTGCACTTTGTTCAATTTTTGTCTCTGACATGTTCCTCACGTCCATTCTCAATTTTATTCTTGAATGTAAACTGAAAGACTAAATGATGAAAATGATAAAGTAAAATATCTCCATAGATATGGAACTCAATCCGTTTTTTTTTTTTTTGCATTGTTGTACATTTACTTACATCTAGTGTTTTCAGGAACAATTCTAGATCGTCCTCCCACAAATTCTTGTCTGTTTTTAACTTCAACTTTTCTAGCTCGTCTTTCTGCAATAATATCAAATTTTAGCTACACCAATTCTTTTACACCAAAAAACCAAACAATTCAAAATGAATACATAAATAGTCATACACAATAGTTATTCATTAATATCCATAATAAGTTTGTTTTTATAGTTTAAGGATACAAATATTATCATAAAGGGCTCAATTGTTTCCTCTACGGTAAGTGGCTTAGATATGAACTTTAACTGATGAAAACCTAGCTTAAGCCATTCACATAGATGCCAACCCCCTTTTGACACAATCTGTAACAATCTATCAAATTTTCCATAATTTTGAAAAGTTTTCAGTAATCATTTAAAAACGTACATTTACCAAAAAAAATTACTGACGAGTGGTTGCAAATTGATGTGCACCAACATGATTCGTTAACATTTTATCTGTAGTATTATTCAATTGTTCCAACATTCTCGTCTCGTACATTTTCGTTTTGTCAAGGAGATGTAGAGAAAGGGGGAATGCTACTTCATAAAATGCAAGTTTGCCTCTTCGGAAGTCAGTTAGTTACCAAACGATAGGTCAATAACTCCTGAGAAACCGGAAGCATTACATTGGCGTTTTCTTGATACCGAACCAGGCCGGAAAAGTAATGATAAAAATCCATGTTTTACAAAATTGAATGGCGATGACTGGGAATCCTTAACTATTCAACTTTGACCGTAATAGCGTCGTTTTGATTGCAAAATCAGAAAAATTACGGAAAAATCGTAATTGTTGGCATCTATGCATTCATGCCTAAAATGACTGTTAAGATGACCAATTTTATTATTATGAATTCCTGATGATAAAAGGACATTATTCAGGGGTTAAATTTGCATTAGATAATGAAAGATGCTCTACCATTTGAAATTCAAGTCTGTGTAAAGAATGCTAGGTCTTTGCACTTTTGTAATTTAAAATTTTAAAATAAAAGTCTCCTCCAAGAAAAGACAGGTTCCGTAGCTCTGACTTGCACTCATTTGAAACCCTGATAATTTCATGGGCATACTGAAGGACAGATGAAAGCCAGCCCCCTAAGCCTCCAGAGTGGCAAGTATAATAACTATCAAAGAATTCCAAACCAACCGATTACTCCTTTACCTTGTTATCTCTCTGTTTAATCAGTTCATCTTTCTTTTCTTTTGTCAGATTCCATAAAGGCATACCAAGAATGTAGTTAAAATCATGACTTGAGCTGGTTGAAACGTCACTATCTGCATCGTCAACCTCCTCGTCTTCTGCCTTCAATTTGAAATCTATATTTTAGTCATATTCTGTGGATTTCGTGGCAAAACCATGAAACACAATTTTCCTAAATCAACGAAAATAACTGAACACACAGTTTTATTTTCAGAGGTATTTAATTAGCTGTTTATTACTCATAAGACAATTTTTTTTTTCAAGTAAGAAATTCAACCATGATAAAACCATTTAATTGACAGTGTTCCCACAATACTATAATACAACCTTCTACGTCAGGTACTTAAGGATGTTCCCTTGTCATGTTTTGGTATTTTTGTCAGATATTCGTAATCCATTTGAATGCCTTAAAAATATTTGCCCATTGACCCTCATTTTTCTTTATATAAATCTTTCACATGTATAATGATTTAAAGCCATCTGTAAAAGTCTAATTAAATTTTAATTATTTTTTAATAGTTTTTTGAGAACTTAAACTTGTCAATGATGAAGCTATGAAAAGTCAAGAGAGAACATTTCCTGGCCAAAATTTCAATGGATTATATCTCGAAAACAAGCATATTGACTTATATATTTTTTTTGCTCTTTTGATGCCTTTATTAATCCCCTATAAATATATACTAATGTTTTGAAAAGTTAATTATTTTGAAACTGAGTAGTAAACTCCCTTGAGTCTTACCTTTCTCCCTTGTGAATCCTTCCATGCTTTGACAGGGTCTGAATCATATCCTTTTCTTATCAATGTTTCAATCAAGGACTTCTTTGCCTTATTTTCTAAAAAAAAGTAAAAAAATATTTTTTTAAGAGCTTGCAACCAAAGAAAAATGGAAACATGCAGCAAGTTTTGACAGATCAAGATAATACCAAAAATTCAGTTTACTCGTCTTCAAATTTTAAAATTCGAGATTGTATGCAAGTAAACCTGGTAGCATACATTTAATACATGTTATTCTTTAGTTCTCACCAAGTTCAGTAAATTTGTCAAAAAATTGATGGAAAAAATAAGAGTATAACAAATGATCATGAAGTTAAATTGACACCCTCTGATTAGTAAATACAAAAAAGGAAGGGCAATGTAATTTTATCGTGAAAAATCCTAAACAAGAAGGAGTCCATAGTACAGGGATGCCCCACTCACACTATCATTTTCTATGTTCAGTAGAATGTGAAACTTGGGTCAAAACTATAGAAAATTAAAAAGATCATATCATAGGGAACATTTGTACTAAGTTTTAAGCTGATTAGATTTCAACTTCATTAAAAACTACCTTGACCAAAAACTTTAACCTGAAGCGAGACAGACAGAGTATTAAATATTAGGTGTATTAATTAATTATCTGATATTTTGTTCTCATCCTTACCAATAGTAATTGTTCCATCAATCTTCTCTAAGATAAACCTGGCAATATTGTCTAATTTGAGAGCTTCAGATTCCAACATGCCTACCAAGTAAGCTTTCCTCTTTTTATAAAATTCTAATCTCAGGTCAAAAAATTCTCTGAGGATTTCTTCTACATTATTATATCTCTTTATACATCCAAGATGATCAAACAAAACCTATAATAAGATAAGTATATATTATTTAGTAAGTCAAAATTACAAATTGCGATTGTTCAATATATTCAAACTTCTTTTCATTTCAATTGAAATCAAATGAATTGGGAATAAATATAAACTGATACTGTGGATTCATTTATATTCATGGATATCAATGTTTGTGGACGGAAGAAAACTTGTATCTTTGTTTACGTTTGATTTCCTGGTTTGCCAATATCTGCATACAAAGCTAATACACCTTATCGCTAATCCCGGCTGACCTGGCTGCTTGAACTTTGACGCATACAACAATCACTTTTCCATTGTTGCGTCAGATATTTTGTTTTATGACGTCAAAATTTTACGGGAACCTGTGTGATATCAAGCAATGGTGGACAAATAGCGATATGGTGTATAGAAAATAAGGGAGTCTTTTTTGTATATCAATTCAAATAATGCAACTAGAATTTACATTCCAATTCAAATTCAAACTAGATATCATTGAGATGGGAGCCATCTCTGTGGGCCCCGCTGTCAATAACGTGGGGTAAATAAGTTGTATGGATAATCTGATATGAAGCATTATTTGAAGTTATTACATAGTCTCATGTGTGATTTTGATCTAAGATTTTAAGTTAAAACTGATAAATATTCTCATCTTACTTTCATAGTATAATAGTGATATGACTGCATGATGTGAACTCATTGTTTACTACTCTAAGGTGACTTCTGGATATATGGATTGATGTTTGAACAATATGTTTAAAGGTGCTGCCCAATTGATATTTGTCACATATTTTTAGAATTATGCCTTCAATATATTATGACCCACCAAGTATAAAGTATGAAATATTAATGGTTCTCGAGAGGTAGAGCGGACACAATTTGTTAAGAACAACGAACGGATGGACAGACCGACAGACTGATCTTAGACCTAGGATGCATACATTATGACACATTCTCTTGTGTTGGTTAATATATATGTTAAGTTGAAAATGTTTGTCAGGTATAAAGTATGAAATAATAACAGCTGTCCTCTCAAAATATAATGTGGATCAAATTTGTTAGCGATGGACAGACCAACAGACAGACAGACCTTTGACCTAGGAAGTGGTACATACATCATGACACACCCTCTGGTGTTGGTTAAAATGGATGTCAAGTATAATATTTGAAATCATAACGGTTCTCAAGATATAGAGCGGACACAATCTTCACCACAGGACACAGGGTTGTCAACTGAAACCAAAGTTTTTTTGACGTTGACCTTTGACCTAGGAAGTTGTACATACATCATGACACGCCCTCTGGTGGTGGTTAAAATGTATGACAAGTATATACTTTGAAATCATAACGATTATCTAGATATGGAGCGGACACGATCTTCACCACAGGACACAGGATTGTCAACTTGAAACCAAAGTTTTTGACCTTGACCTTTGACCTAGGAAGTTGTACATACATCATGACACACCCTCTGGTGGTTGTTAAAATGGATGTCAAGTATAAACTTTGAAATCATAATGGTTATCTAGATATGGAGCGGACACGATCTTCACCACAGGACACAGGGTTGTCAACTGAAACCAAAGTTTTTGACCTTGACCTTTGACCTAGGAAGTTGTACATACAACATGACACACCCTCTGGTGTTGGTTAATAATCATGTTAAGTATTAAGTATGAAATCATAACGGTTCTCTAGATATGGAGCGGACACGAAAGTGTTACGGACGGACAGACGGACGGACAGACGGACGGACGGACAGACGGACGGACAGACTGATCACTATAGGGCGACCCGCCGTCGGCGGGGCCCTAATAAAACATATCTGAACAAAGAGTGAGACTTACCATTGATGTGGCAGAAATTGTACTTTGTAATTTGAAGAGTTTATGTAAACCAGTCTCTTCAGCCTGTGCAAGCTTCTCTGGTGTCATTTTCACTATAAACTTCACAGTTGAATCTGTATGGTATTCTTTGTAATCTCTGAAAGTAGGATAGAAATTTAAATTAAAAAAAAAAAAACCCAAGGGTATCAGTCAGGGATATAACTCTATAGGGTTATTACAGGAAAATGACATACATTTGTCATTGTGGACTAAAAAATCAAAGAACTGTGATAACATACGTATGTTACATGTTTCAAAGGGACAATATACACCATAAGTTTAGTTAAAATATATACAAGTTCTATTGATATTACTATTGTCTTTATGTATACTTAACTATTGAAAGATGTAACAGTTCATAGTATTCCAATTTTGAATAGTACACCTATATGTTATTACAGAAAAAATATGCCTGTAATAACTAAAGGGTGTTATCACAGCTTCTCTATATCACTTCAAAGCATTTGCTCAGACATAAATCATGCTTAATTACAATGTATTTTAATTTATTGTAAGAAATAATGACCAGAGCATGTAATGAGGTTCTGCGCAAGTTTCTCAGTAATTCCCAAGTGTCTTATATAATAAGTTACATTCCTTTAATAACTAAGCCTTGTTATCACAGCTAAGTTAATTCCTTAATAGCCTTGTCTCATTGATTTACCATGGTTAATCAAAAATGTATTAATTCAGTTTAAAAATTAATTATCAAGGCTATGCATTTAGTTTCTGCGTAAAGTCTCAAGAGTTCCCTAGAGTCCACTATAGATTAAATAATTTTACAAATAACAAACATATGTTATTACAGAATTAGAAAATTTAAGGAAAAGTATCTGTAATAACACACGCAAGTTATTTTCTGTAATAACCCTATAGAGTTATATCTCTGACTGGGTATATTGATTGAATAAATGTATTTTTACTGGATTTATCATACTAGTTGGGTTATAAAAAGGTTTTTTTCCAGGAGTTTAAATGATTTTCTTTGAATTGAAAAGTATTTATTTTCCTCATCAGAAAACAAAAATGCATAAAGCAGAACTAACAGGCCAGAAGAGCGCTGCCTATCTCTTCTGGGTTAATTCAAACACTGGTTACCTAAGAAATCTTTAAAAAGATGTACACATGTACTGTAAAGAAACTTATATTTGCGGATGCGGATACTTTATTTCACGTTTAGCCCTGACTACCCCTTTTTGCAGTGTTTTCATTTCGGAATTTTCAAATTTCCTTGATTTTATTATAAGTTGAGGAAACATCCAAGTTTCACATATTCATCTTACTTTTTGACTTGTGAAGACACGAAAAATAAATTGCTCTCGAAAATTATTTGGTTTTACAGTATATGATGTGGATGGATTAAATTTGCTTGATTTTATTTTATAGTTAATTGAGGAAAGATCGAAGTTTCACATATTCGTGTTACTTTTTAACTTGCAAAAAACACTAAAATAAAAGCGCTCTCGAAAATTAGTTGGGTTTAAAGTATATAATGTCAATAGATTAGACTTACGTAATACAAGGGGGTGTCTTCTCATTACCATACAACATAACCTCTAAGACTTCTTCTTTATAGTTCTGTGTCCATGTCCTAATCGGCAGCTCTGTGATTTCTACCGTCTGGTCGTCAACAATGGATATCTCACCACTACATAAGTACTTCTCCTCACTGATTTCTTCTATCGATCCCTTGAAGTTTTTGTACCTTGGAATCTAGAAATTGAAATTATAAAAAAGATTTTAAGAGTATGATATACATACTGTACGGTGACCTATAGTTGTTAATTTCTGTGTCATTTTGGTCTCTTGTTGTCTCATTAGCAATCATACCACATCTTCTTTTTTATATGCTCATTTTTTTTGTTTGTAGGATTTGTACGGTGTTGGACATTTCAATTTCCTTTTAATTTACATCTGTTTGGTATATACTTGTTAATTCAAACATTTTTGCTATTTTTTTTGTTTGGTGATGGACTGGATAAGAGCCTGTGTTAAAAAATTTATAGCAATATTTATATGTAGCATTTCCCTAAATTGCAATAATCATTTTGTGTTCGATTCAATAAAAGCAATAATAGTTTCAAACACAAATTTCTAAATTTACAGTGCATGACTTGATTATTGTCTTTGTCTTCTTGCCTCTTCTTTCATCATTATGAAACCTGTCACACTGCAAACAGCAAATTGGGATGCCAAATAAGGTTTGATTGTTGGTGTTAGATGCCAAATAAGGTTTGATTGTTGGTGTTCAGTTATTTATGATGCGTTAATTGTTATTATACAACTTTAAATACATCATCCATGTGATACTGAAATATAATCTGACAAAGTATTATATGGTTTTCCTTAGGGTTGTTCCATAAAAACATACATGGGACCCAGGGAAGGCAACATAAATTTGCCACTTTAGGTGGATGCGAAATATTGTTTTGAACTGGTTAAAAATTATGCAGGACTAAATCGCTTCTATGGGTGGTCACTCTGTTTTCAAAGTGCCTTCCCTGGGTACCATGTATGTTTTAATTGAACAGTACTTAGGCAGACAATGACAATACTAATTATTTTGGTGGTCAAATAAAAGAATGAAACAAACCATTGGTATCGGATCTTCATCGTACAGCAGTCTCTTACAGTTGGCCACAACCTCACGAACATCGTAATTTGGTATCTTTGTGCTCCATCCCGTTCCAATACCTTCTGCTCCATTAATTAGGACAGTGGGAACAACAGGACAATACCATACGGGTTCAATTTTCTGATTATCGTCAAAATTGCTTTCTAAGAGAGCATCATCATTCGGATGGAAGATTAGACGAGTCATTTGGCTGAAATGATAAATTTCTGAATTGAAATTCAAGATGAAATTCAAGAAAACTATTTTGAATCGTGACCAGTTTTAAAATTTTAACCTTCAGGGGTTCAAATTAGCGGTGGTCCGAGGTCCGTGACCTTCCAGTATTGCAATCGGACCTTCGTTTTGGTTACTAGTTACGCCCGACGGACCTTTGCATAGAAAGAAAGTAAACATTAACTTTGCCGATTTTTTTAACCAAAATGTTTTCCAAACGATCTCAATATTTATGTTCATCTTTATTATTCATGACAACGATGTTGATTTTGTTCAACCGCTATCTTTATACCGAAAATCGTAAGTTGAACTACTACTTAAATTGTATACTCCGAAATGAACAATATAAAAAAGAGATACATATAGCCCTTTATATCATAGTGAAAACTACAAGACAACACCCACCCACCAACAGTGACACCATCCCCATATAAAAACAAGATAATGTGATTTTATTATAAATTGTTAGACAATTACATGTATAATTAAACATGTTTTACAACAGTTACTGACAATGAAACAAGTTAACCTAACACCAAAAGCACATAAATTTTGTATCTTACTGAGTTATGAAATATTTCAAGTAAAAGTAGGACCTGGAATTTAGGCTGTGGACCTTTCAGTTTGAAGTGTCAAAGGTCCTGGACCTTCCAGTACCAAATGTTAATTTGAACCCCTGACCTTCCAAGCATAAACTGTACAGCAAATAAAAATATACTCAATTACACATTATCTTAGTTCAAACAGTATTTATTAATGAAAATTACAAGAATAAAGTATTACAATGTTACATGAAACAATTTCAGAGTTCACCAAAGGCATATGATTCTAAAAAATGTACAATATCTCAACCACAAAAGGATAGTATTTTAGACTTTTTGATACATTTGATTTTTTTTAAATGTTGGAATTTTTTTCTATCAAAAATAAATTCAGGACCTAAAAGTATATATGTCTGAAATCACCAATGAACAGCTTAAATATTCTTTGAATATTTCGTTTTTAAAACTTAAGACTTCCTGTTCATTAGCTTATATCATGTATATAGAGATAACATCATCTCACATTAATCTGTCTTTAATCCGGTACATTTATTACACAATAATTACCTTAATGCAGTAAAAATATAACGGGGACTGGCAGCATCCTTTCCACCATGTAATCTGGTACCAAACTGACCAATGGGCAACAAGAGATTCAAATTATTTGAGCCAACAAAAGTCTGTGCCAAGTTGATGATGGTGGACATGAGAGATTGCTAAAATTAGAACAAGTGAAACTGTGAGCTACTGCTCACTGATGATACCCCCGCCGCAAGTGGATAATATTAATAGTGTAAACAGGAAGTTGTCGAGTGATGAATCTGAAAACGCATCACACGGTATAGCTGACTTATATAAATCCTGAAACCAAATTTCAGAAATCCTTGTATTGTAGTTCCTGAGAAAAATGTGACGAAAATTTTCAACTTGGCTATCATGTGTAAAATCATACAAGTGTTCGGTAAACAGGAAGTTGTCAAGTGATCAATCTGAAAACGCATCACACGGTATAGCTGACTTAGATAAACCCTGAAACCAAATTTCAGAAATCCTTGTATTGTAGTTCCTGAGAAAAATGGGATGAAAAATATTCATGGGACGGACGGACTGACGGAAGGACAGACAGAGGTAAAACAGTATACCCCTCCTTTTTTAAAGCGGGGGGTATAAATATTTTGTAATTAAACCTGAACACTTTTGACAGGAGAGTTAACAAGATCTATATCTGTGTCTAAAAAGGCAAATATATACATCTGAATTAGGTTTAGAGCATTATTCTAACATACTTACGCCTGATTTAATGTACAGTTTATGCAATTTAAACTATGGTAATCATGAACTGCCTTTTGAAGCCAGTTTTTTTTTCCGTATTGACCAATCAGAAAAATTTCTGACTTCTGTTACCAAGAAGAATTACAAATTGGAGGCATTTGTTTAAAACTTCAACCACTACTTATATAAATTTTGAATGAAAATTCAACCATTTGAGTGACTATCAACCCCTTTCCACCGATTCGTTTAAATTTGGATCAGACAAGCGTATTTTTTTTAGTAATAATATAACCTTCAAACAACATACAATTTGGTATACAGATTTGTTCATACATTACATTACATTGTTTAAAATTGAGAATGGAAATGGGGAATGTGTCAAAGAGACAACAACCTGACCATAGAACAGACAACAGCAGAAGGTCACCAACAGGTCTTCAATGCAGAGAGAAATTCCTGCACCCGGAGGCGTCCTCAGCTGGCCTATACCCCTAGCCAATGTAGAAAAGTAAACGCATAACAATACACACATTAAAATTCAGTTCGAGAGAAGTCAGAGTCTGATGTCAGAAGATGTAACCAAAGAAAATAAACAAAATGACAATAATACATAAATAACAACAGACTACTAGCAGTTAACTGACATGCCAGCTCCAGACTTCAATTAAACTGATTGAAAGATTATGTCTTCATCATATGAATATCAGGCACAATCCTTCCCGTTAGGGGTTTAGTATCATACCATCATAACATATATGAGAAGAACATAACCTGTGTCATGCCAACAACTGGTTTTTAAATAAATGTGTTTAGTTCCGATGCAAGAACCTATAACATGTTTCTAATTGTATCAAGTATTAAAGATCTTTTGTGAAATAAAGTTTAAAAACAGGATTTAGGTCTTTTGAAAAAATAATAATTAATAAGTATTCCCCCAAAAACGTAAATAAAAAACTTAAATATTTCAATTAGTACTAACTTCACCGTGATGGTAGGACGATTGTTCAGCTACAGAACCTGCCAGCTGTGCGACTTTCAATTCCCTGATGAGATTTCTTTTGATACATGTGAAGATGACCTTTCTCTGACCTGGTTTCAGACCATCTACGAGTGAAGGAATTGAACGTTCGTTATCCATATTGCTGAAAAGGACCAGTTCTCTGTTGATGAACTCGTTGTAGGAGATATGTTTGGTTTCTTTACCATACAAGTACACCTGAAAGGAAAAAAATATATTTACAGCTCTTCTGGATGAGAATGCTCATGTACAGCTGAATGAAAAACATATTCCTATAGCTGATATGTCTGAGAATGTACAAGTACAGTTAATGTATCATGAAGTCATGTTTGATTGTTTGTTGGATAATGATTTGATTTGATTTTTGGTGTATTAACGCTACTTTTGGGCTATTTCGTTTTGGCCAGTTTTTATTGGTGGAGGAAGCCCGAGTGCTCGGAGAAAACCACAACCTTCAATAGGTAAACTAACAATCCTAGTCAATTATGATTGACGTCAAGTGCTCCCACACAAGTGGGGTTCTTCAATGTTGACTGGCTAGTGATGACAGCTGTAATTACTTATGACCATTCGGCCACTGAGGCCCCTAGTTGGATAATGAAAGAAATAGTATCTTTTAAAGCTATTTGCTTTATGGATTTTTTTTTTAGATGAAAACAGGGGTAAGCAATAATTTTTTTTTTGATGCAGCAAAATTCGAATTTACCATATAAGCTGCAGTACTAAGATTCAAAGGTATTCTTGTTTGTCATTATTGTATGCATCACTTGAATTATATTGTTTTAATATCTGTCATTTGTGTGATTCAGTGAATGTAAAGGCCTTCATGTTTTAAGCAAGTTAAAAAGTTCTTATTAGAGCTACTATGGAATTGCTAATCCTTCAATCAAGCAATGGTCAAATTTGAAATATTCCTCACAAAAAATAAAAATATTTAAATACCATCTATATCAAAGCTGGTTAAAAGTATTACCTCTGGTAGACCCATTTCTAATCTTCGTTTTCTTTCAACCATAAAGTTTGTTAACCATTCTTTTCTCTCTTCAATTTTCTTCTTACTGAAAGCCTGAAATAGAAAAATTAACATATACATTTACTTTTGTGTTTTTGGTTCAATGTTTGTACATTGATAAGGCTGTTAGTTTTCTCCATTGAATTGTTTTACATTGTCATTTTGGGGACTTTTATAGCTGACTATGTGGTATGGGCTTTGTTTATTCTTGAAGGCCCTACGGTGACCTAAAGTTGTTAATTTCTGGGTCTTTTGGTCTCTTGTTGAGAGTTGTCTCATTGGCAATCATACCACATCTTCTTTTTTTATATTTACTTACGGTTAACTTGTGCATATCATTTATAGTATTGAAATAAAACTACACAAAAATTCAGAGTACTGAACACAAAAACATGAAGTTTATTTACAAGATGGATATTTTATGGGCATCTCTATCTCCTCACTAAAACAGTAGAATTGATTACAGCTGATTTCATTGATGTGTAGGGAAAGATAGAATTCTTGGTTAAATTGCTTGTTATATGAACCGTGAAGTCAATATAAGGTAAGGAATACTACCCTCCTTTCCAAGTAGTCTAGCCTTACAGACAAATGGATTGGTTATCTGTTGGACTAGTCTACTCTTAAAGGAAGGTAGTTTATCTAACCTAATAATGAGTTCACGGTTCAGCTAACAAGCAAGCTAACCAAGGATTCTACTTTTCCCTACACACTCAATGAAATCGGCTGTAATAAACTAAATGACTTTGTATACTGAAGTTATGCACAATGTTGATAGCTTACCAATGTAATAGAGGCATCATCTTCTGTGCCCTGGTATTTAAATGGAATCTTATGTTTGTCCATATCAGAGAAGTATTCTTTTGCTTCTTTAGCTGTGCTGGTTCCCAAACCTAGAAGTAGTAAGATACTTGTTTTTAACAAAGGTAAGGGCTGATCCATTAAAACATATCCAGGGACCAGACTTTGAATCAAAAGTCTAACCACCTATAAAGGTAATTTCTAGAAAATTTCTCAATACGTTTTCACTTTACAAAAGAGCAATTGGCACCCAACCTTAACCCATGAATGCTTTTATGGAACAACCATTAATTACTGGATTATTGACAATATCTTATTTCTAAAGAAAAATATTTGTGAAAATTTAAAATTGCAGGACAGGAAATAACAAGTTTTTAACAAACTATAAGAATAGTCTTCTACAAAAAAAACATTAGTTATCAATTTTAGAGACTGGTTTGGGATACAAGCTCTAAGGCTCCAAATGGGGTGAGTATTCTGTGTTGAGACTGAAAAACATGTTAAAATATTCTTATAATAAAAATAAATATTTTCATAATAAATAAAACAAGAATGTGTCTATAGTACATGGATGCCACACATGCACTATCATTTTTTATGTTCAGTGGACCATGAAATTGGGTTTAAAACTCTTATTTGGTATTTAAATTAGAAAGATCATATCATAGGGGACATGTGTACTACGTTTCAAGTTTATTAGACTTTAACCTGAAGTGGGACAGACAGACAGACGAACAAACGGATGCACAGACCAGAAAACATAATGCC
Organism: Mytilus galloprovincialis; assembly: GCF_965363235.1. Classification (NCBI taxonomy): domain Eukaryota; kingdom Metazoa; phylum Mollusca; class Bivalvia; order Mytilida; family Mytilidae; genus Mytilus; species Mytilus galloprovincialis. The sequence goes on along the minus strand of NC_134851.1, from coordinate 19,645,409 downwards.
CCTCTACTATGGTAGGTGGGGCATAAAACCAAGCATTAATTCATAAGATTAAGAGATTAAAAACCTTTGTAGTATTTGACTTTGTACGTGTGCCAATTATCTGTATCCCTTTTCCATTCTTCAAACTCTGGTAAACTGTAAAAAGATTTCTCCTCTTTTCCTTTCGTCACCTACAATATAAACAAAACAGGTGTCATTACTTTTAGTTCTTCTTATTCTTATAGTGGTTTGGTTTTTATCTGATCAATCAATTTCTGTGGATTGAGGACAAACTTGAATGTTTGTGGATGTTTAATTTCGTGGTTTTGACAGTCTGTATACATACCCTTAGAAAATTTGTAATATGATGAATATTTAAATTCATGGTTTCCCATACCCACGAAAATTGGTATCCAACAAACATTAGTGACTCCACAATAGACAAGTCATGAATCATACCATGGCATCTAGTAAGTTATATATAAGATAAGAGCTGTTAAGGTGGTACCTAACACTACAGGGAGATAACTGTAAAATCAGCTAAACATTTTAATTACCTTGTGTTGTTTAGGGAATATTAAGCTTCTCGATGATCAAAATAAGTGTTTGTCAAACTGCTATATAACCAGTGTAATTTTTCTGATAAAACAGTTGGTTAAAATGTTTTGAAATTTTTATATTTTTGTCAAAGGGTCAAAGTAAATACTTTGTCAAAATTTAATGAAAATTAAGCCAAATTAATTTTAGTTAAGGTGTTGGATACCACCTTAACAAAGAAAAAGACAAAATTCACACAAGTAGTTCGTATCTATCCAACTTTTAATCAAACTGCCTTTCAACAAAACTTTTAAACCTATTGTAGCAAGGGACAAAACTGTCAGATCGGATTTTAATTTGACCAGGAAATGCACAGAAGCCTTTAAGACTTTTACTTAAAATATCATTTAGTAAAATTCATACCTTGACAATCGGAGTAATAAACTCCTCCACAACATTATTCTTCAAGAGATTTGGCCAGAAATGGTGTACAAAGTTAATTAAAAGGCCTTTGATATGAGATCCATCCTGATCCTGATCTGTCATTATCATGATCTTGCCATATCGTAGTGTTTTTAACTTCTCAGGACTATCATATTTCTCTTTGAACTGAAGTCCCATGATCTTGATTACGTTGTTGATCTCTGCATTGTCCATAATCTAACAAATAAATATATAATCTAAATAAGTGTATACAAGATTAAAATAATTTTGCCCTACATCTAGAAAATTTCATCCAAATACTATCCCTAGTAACACAATTTTATTTTTTTCACTGTGGATTCATTTCATTTCATCAATTTTCATGAATTGAGGAAAACCAGCATTTAGGTGGATATTTGATTTGTGGTTTTGTTAATCTCTTCATGCAAACTCTATATATGGACAATTTGTAATTTGTTGAACATTAGAATTCATGGTTGACCTTTACTCTTGAAAACCATGAAAATTGGTATCCAACGAATATTAATGAATCCACAGTATACGTAAGTTGATTTTAAATTTATGCAGGCAATTTGATTTCAAGTCACTACTTGAAAAAGCCTCACTTTATAAAAAAATATAGATGATGATAATGATAATGGATGGCTGTCTGTAAATTTTTGTTAATGTAACATCATGTAACCCCAAGCTGGCTTTAAACAGGTAATTTCACTAGGTAACAGTCTGAAGGAAGACATCACCATATCATTCGGTCTTTGAGCAGTCATCTACTTTTACTCTTAAATGACACATGCTTATTATATTCTGTGTCTGTCCCATGTCAACTTCCTGTAAATCAGTGATTGTATTATGTTTGCTAAATGTTATATTTGTTTTCCCTTTTTGTAAGTTTTCTTGTTAGAAGTGTTTAACATTTGTTATATCAGTTCCTGTTATTAAAGGCGTTATGGTAACCCTATAGTTGTTTAATTTTTTGTCATTTGTCTCATTTGCTTATATAACAAAGGCCAAAATAAGAGTATGCGTGTTTACTGTACCCTTACCTACCCTTAAGTATTGCCATTTTTGATTAAGCACTGTTTAAGTCACAATGCTGCTCCCATAGACTCAATGTAAAAAATAAAAAATCCCTATCTACCTACTTACTCTGGTTTTTTCCAGCATGTGACAGTAAACACACATACTTTTTTGATTGGCCACATCTTCTTATTTTCATATTATCAGATAAGCAGCAAAAACCAATTATCAAGTCTATCGTTTGAATTGGCATAATCAAAAGCAACAACTCCTTCGCTCATGGCAATCACTATACAACAAAAGCAGTTTAGAAATATAAGAATAACTGAAATACTTTGGTTGCATTAAATATTACATGAAAAGATATCATACCTGTTTGTGAGTAGCCTCCCTGACATTGAGGAGTTTACCCCTCAGTGGGAACACACCATACTTGTCACGCCCCACTACACCAAGACCAGCCACAGCTAACGTCTTGGCTGAATCTCCTTCCGTCAGAATAAGAGTACAGTCCCTTGAATTTTTTGTTCCTGCATCATTAGCATCATCTAGTTTTGGGATGCCTTTTAATTTAGAATGTTTTGAACTATGGCATTTTTTGTTTAATTGGGATTGAGCCTTGAACTTCATCCAGCTTAGAATACTTTCAACAATACCACACTTGCTAACCTATTAAATAGATAATTATTACTTTTAATTAATTCACTATGAACACATAATTAAACAAGAATGTGTCAAAAGTACACGGATGCCCACTCTTGCTATCATTTTCCATTTTCAATGAACCGTGAACGGATAAAAAATCTACTTTAGCATTAAAATTAGAAAGATCATACCATAACGAACATGTGTACTAAGTTTCAAGTTGATTGGACTTCAACTTCATCAAAAACTACCTTGACCAAAAACTTTAACCTGAAGCGAGACAGACAGACGAACGAATGAACTGAAGCACAGACCAGAAAACATAATGCCCCTCTACTATTGTAGATGGGGCATAAAAAACAAACTTACTGATGTATATATACTAGTAATGTTTTTTTTTTTATTTGAGTGACCATTGGTTACACATCATGATCAGATAATGGATTCTACTCAAATCTGTAATCCATGACAAAAAAAAATAAACACACTGCAGATTATGAATTCATCTCCCTTAACTCAATTTTTGTATTACATTATATATATTTCCCTTCTGAACCAAGTTTTAAATTAATTGAAATTCTGAACAGAATATACAAAATAATAAGATGTAGGCAATTCACCAATGAATCTTCTCATTTTGCATGAATTTGAGTACAAATTGCACTTATAACTTGTAAGGACACATATTCACATTCATACCTGTGTAATGAATTTCTCATTTAATGTGCACCTTGATCCAAAACTTTTGGCTTGTAAAGTCATATTTTCCTTTGTCTGTGAGTCAAATGTGGGATTTTCTATCAAACAGTTTACAAATATCCACAAGTGATTTTTAACCTGAAAGACAAAAAAAACATCCTGTTTGCATAATTATTCAAGTTCAAAGAATAAAGAAAAACAAGATGGCTATATTCTTCACCATTTTTTATAGATTTTCTTCTGTTGTAGCAGTTACACCAGGTAAGTAGAGGTTTGAGCACTCAGAAACATGTTTAACCTCAACAGCTCTTTATATTCCTGTCCCAAATTAGGAGCCTGTAGGGCTTGTCGTTATGTTTGTCATATTTGTCGTTTGAAAATTGTTTTGTTTTAAATTAGGTTATTAGTTTTCTTGAATTGTTCCACATTCTTCATTTCGGGGACCTTCTATAGCCTACCATACAGTATGGATTTTTCTCAATAATAAAGGCCGTATGGTTGCCTATAATTTCTTGCATTCACCTTATTTTAAATTTGGTGGATAGTTGTCTAATTGGAAATCATATCACATAGCCTTTATTATCTATTTATGAACAACAATTGAGGTTGATGTTACAACAACTTCATTGTATGTAACTGTAACCAAAACTTTGATCTGATACAGGCTAAACATATGGCAAAATTTCTGCCCTACCATTATAGGTGGGGCAGCCATTTTATCAGATAAGATGTGTGTTACCTCCAATACTCTGGGAGTGAAAAGCAAAACTCTCAGTTGTTATTTTGGTATTAACTAAAAGTAATCTAGTAATTAGAATGTTATTTTGAACTGTCAATTTTGACTGTGCTTTTTGTGGGTAAATTTCTTATTTCCTATATCACATACCTGGAAAGGTTTAATGGCTACACCACCTTTGTTCTTTTTCTTGACAATTTCTATCAGCTTAGTAACAACATGGTCAGCTACATAATCAACATGTCTTCCTCCCTAAAAATAAATAGCACACATATGTTTAATTCATATTAGTAATCAGAGTTTATACAACATATTCAGGGATCAACTACTCCATGAACCCATTTGAATTAGACTAGAAAAATTTTACACTATAAACTAAAAACTAATATTCTTAAACCTATTAATAAAATGTATGTAGTTCAGAATTACAATGTGCAGGGATATTACGTATATAGATTTGTTAGATTTTTAATTCTTGGGGTTTGCTATGATTGAGAGATTTCCTGCTCTATGAAATCTGGATTAATCCAGTTTTTGTGTGAAAGTGCCCAAATTGAGTCAAAATTGACCAAGGCTTCCCTGGCAATAATTGCAATGCCATGTCTCAACTGTAAATAATTAATTAAGAATGTTTTTATAGCTATTTTCCTAATGCATGTATTTTAAAAGATTGGTTGGCTTGGTTGCTTTGCTTGTATAAATGTTTGCTCAAGCATTATAATCACAATTGCCATCTGCAAAATCAATAGATAGGCAGGGCTCCAGATTTTAGAATGTTATTGGATGCTTGAGCAAACCTTAATACAAACAAAGCAAGCAAGCCAACCAAAGTTTTACTCTACAAGCATTAGGAAATCAGCTATAACCAGACACCTACCTTTGTTGTGGCAATACTGTTGACAAAGCTGACTTGCTGAAAGCCTTTTTCACTGAGTGTTACTGCTATCTCCCATCGATCATTAGGAATTTCATGACATATTTTAAGTGGCATATTGTTATCATCCACTTTGTCTTTGATATATAAGTCTACATAATCCTTGAAGTTCTTAACCTACAAGAAGACATTTGATTGTATCTATTTCAGCTGTGAATGTGAATTCTTCATTAATCCATAACAACTTTGGGATTTTTTCAGTACAGAGGATCCAGAATTTAAGTGTGATACAAAGTATAAAACTGGTATATATACAACCTTTTCAAAAACAACAAATCAAAATTCCCCAAAATGATCATCTGTGAAAAAACAAATCAAAAGTATATAAAAGCATGTCAGTAATGAAACACTATTTCTCCAGTGGATCTCAGATTAAGTATATAAGTTAAAATCAACAGAAATTAAATTGTGCACACAAGAAATATTGATTAAAATACATATTTAGAAAAAAAATAAAATAAAATATAAACTGAAATATTACAGTTGCCAGAAATTTATGAATATATAATTCCTCAACCAGATGCTATTGGACCCCCATTTAAATAGTATAAGTCGCCAGAAGAGTTATTATATTGGACATTGCAACATTGCTAGAGTTCTTGGACGGATACTTACAGGTAATTTTTTGCCATTCAGGAACACTTTCACTCCTTTTGAAGCTGCTGCAATGTCATAAGCTCTTCTTGTGAACAAATCAACTGTATCCTTATCTAACGATGACATCTTGAATTTTTTCAAGTCAGGGTAGAAAGTCACACTTGTAAAATCTTCATTTTTGGAATCTGTAATAGTAGGTTCTTTGGTTTTCCCCATGTTGTCTATCCACGTCTAAAAAAACAAAATAAAATAAAATGAATTTAAAATAAAATGATAATTTTTAATACATGTATCAAACTTTCATTTTCTATGAAAACTCAAAATCCAGGATTTAATAATGTATAATTTATAATGCTAGTACTCAAAACCTGGCATCCTTCAGTATATACATTGTGTGGTGTATTGAAAACTGCATCAATTTGAAAAAGTGCTCAATTAAGTAAAACACCTACCTGTTTAAATGCTTTGTGGTAGTCCTTTGATGATGTTTCTACAATGAACTTCGTACTGAATATATTACACAGCTTAGCACCATATCCATTACGACCACCTATCAAAACAAAAGAAATACTGTAAGTTTTAAGCCAGTGATTAAAATCAATAAAACATTACATTTAGATGTTGCCCATTTTCGTCGTTAGCATGACTAGTGAGCATATATAAGACAGAAAGACATACTGAGGGAAGAACAGGGATGGAAAACCAGCATGGAATTATTTTTTGGCCTAAAGATTAAGATAGCACAAATAAACAATAACTAAAGTAAAATAAAAACTATGATGTCTTCATGTTCATGACATACAATATATAACAAAGTTATAAATTAATTTGAAGGATATTATAATCATTGGTCATTTAATTTTAGAGTAATTCACCAAATAAAACCGGACCCCCCCCTTTTGTATTGACCAAATCTTACCTGTAACTTTTTTCTCTGTGTCGTCATAGTTACTGGAGGTAAGTAGATGACCAAAGATCATAGTGGGTACAAACATCTTTTCTGTTTTGTGTTCAACAACAGGAATCCCTTTTCCATTATTCCAAATTTTTATTTTATTGTTTTCCCTAAAAAAAGAAAAAAATATTGTTTGTTAGATGTTTGATATGAAAATTGATGATAACAACATTTTCATGACTGGAGAGATGCTTTACGTGTTTGCGCTTTTTTAAGTTGTTTTTTGTGTTATGTATTGATCTGACAAGTATAGCCTTTTTCAACTGATTTTATGTTGATATATTGTTCTGTAACAACAGTGTCCCATGTTACATGTATAACTCCACAACATTCTGTGTGTGTATGTTTGTCATTTGTTTTCTGTTTATCGTATTTGTTATTCTTTTATTGTTTAGTACATAAACATGATAAATAGTAAATAAATTGTTTTACATTGTCATTTTGAGGCATTTTACAGCTAGCTATGGGAATTGCTCAATCAGGTGACTATAGTTTTAAACTTCTACTTCATTTGGTCTCTGGTGAAGAGTTATCTCATTGGCAATTACACCACATCTTCATATTGATCATTGGCAATTACACCACATCTTCATATTGATCATTGGCAATCGTACCACATCTTCATATTGATCATTGGCAATTACACCACATCTTCATATTGATCATTGGCAATTACACCACATCTTCATATTGATCATTGGCAATTACACCACATCTTTATATTGATCATTGGCAATTACACCACATCTTCATATTGATCATTGGCAATTACACCACATCTTCATATTGATCATTGGCAATTACACCACATCTTCATATTGATCATTGGCAATTACACCACATCTTCATATTGATCATTGGCAATCGTACCACATCTTTATATTGATCATTGGCAATTACACCACATCTTCATATTGATCATTGGCAATTACACCACATCTTCATATTGATCATTGGCAATTACACCACATCTTTATATTGATCATTGGCAATCGTACCACATCTTCATATTGATCATTGGCAATTACACCACATCTTCATATTGATCATTGGCAATTACACCACATCTTCATATTGATCATTGGCAATTACACCACATCTTCATATTGATCATTGGCAATTACACCACATCTTCATATTGATCATTGGCAATTACACCACATCTTTATATTGATCATTGGCAATTACACCACATCTTCATATTGATCATTGGCAATTACACCACATCTTCATATTGATCATTGGCAATTACACCACATCTTCATATTGATCATTGGCAATTACACCACATCTTCATATTTGATATACTCGTTTAGATACCTGTTGACAGCAAAGTCAAGTATATGTGGTCACAATGGTGAAGGGACATACAAGTCTCAATAAGAGGCTCTTCTGCTCTTCCGATTAGAGTAGATCTTTTAAAATCAAATATAGTTGTTTAAAAAATTGGAATTATAATAATTTTGATAAAATGTGAAATTAAAATGTTTTTTTTTTAAGTTTCAGAACAATTCATTATTGTTGTCTTTGGCACCAATAATTTTGGAATGAAGACGAATGGTATTATCATGGGTACATGATGTCATTGTTATCCCAATTCTGCATCAAGTCTTCAACATTTTTGTGTCTTAGAACACTTTAATTTAGTGGTTCATGAATTCATATCCACAAATAGTAATGAATCACCAGTTTACAGAATTCGGACATTATTTTCTAGGAATTAATACTTACGGATCAATTTCAATTTTTATACAGTTCATTGAAGGATCTCTCTGTTTGTTATCAGAAGCATTGACTGAAGAATAAAAACAACATGATAAATTTATTAAAATTCCTTAAATAAATGTTTTAAGGGCTATAGGAGATAACTTTAAAATTCAGTAATGCGCGACATATAGTTGTGAACTACTTCGCATTTGGTTTTTTGTGGAGAGTTTTCTCATTGGCAATCATACCACATCTATGTTTTTATAATAATTACAAAAAGAGAAGTAAAACAAGAATATGTCCAAAGTACATGAATGCCCAACTCGCACTATCATTTTCCATCTTCAATGGACCGTGAAATTGGGTAAAAAATATTTTGGCATTAAAATTAGAAAGATCATACCATATGGAACATATGTACAAAGTTTCAAGTTGATTGGACTTCAACTTCCTCAAAAACTACCTTGACCAAAAACTTTAACCTAAAACTCCCACTTTCATTTTCTATGTTCAGTGGCCCGTGAAATTGGGGTCAAAAAGTCTAATTTGGCTTTAAAATTAGAGATCATATCATAAGCAACAAGTGTACTAAGTTTCAAGTTGATTAAACTTCAGCTTCATCAAAAACTACCTTGACCAAAAACTTTAACCTGAAACGGGACAGATAGACGAACCCACAGACCAGCAAAACATAATGCCCCTCGACTATCGTAGGTAGGGCCTAAAAACTAAAGCGCAATTACAGAAAATTTACCTAAAATTTCATCAAATATTTTGTAAAGTCCAGGTACAAATGTGATCTCTCTGTTGACCATATGCCCTGCTTCATCATCATAAACCCACATTGCCTGTAATAAAATTGATCAAAATTTAAAATCATGAGGTTATATTCAGATGTTGCTCTCTTTTCAATTTGTCATTTTACACCATTATAAAATTTATTTATTTCAAAAACCATTCATTTCATTGAAATCATTGCATGTCATATATATTCTTTGACAAATCTTGAAGAATCTTTGTAGCAATTTTGATACACATATTTGTAATCCAATCTGTTTAAAATATTTGTAAAACATTCTGCCATTTTTTTGATAAGTTATTTATCTTGATGAAAAAAAAACCACATTTTTTCGTTTGTTCAAATTAAACTCATTCTCTTGGTGAGTTAATGGAAATTAAAAAGGTGTTCACATTTGTAAAGGATTCATAAAAATATATTGTTGAAAAAAGGAAATTCTTTCAATAGCCATGAACATGTTTTTGTAAGATCTTTAAAAAAAGTCAAAAAATGACTTAAATATATTCAATTGTTTCAATATAATACTTGGCAGTTAAGAATATTCAGCAAACAGAAAATATACTTGTAATTGATCATGATGCAGCTCATATGATATCCTAATGCTTTTCTCCCAAGGAGCAATGTATTATTAACATTAAAGTAACAAACCTGTGTTAAAGTTTCCACTGAACCAATGTATGAATCAGGTCTAAGTAATATATGCTCCAGCTGGGATTTTTTCTGGTAAATTCTTTCAACAGACAATCTTTTCTTTGATGCTTTAGAGCCTGCATCTCCACCACCAGGCAAATGAATTTCGTCCATGTTCTCAGATTCAACCATTTTCTTTTTATCAGCTTTAGAATTCATATTGTCAAACAAAGTCTGAAACATAAAATTTACAAGAAATGAAAATAAAAAATATAATCTTTGAGAGTTTCTGTACTTAACTCTATAGGGTTGGTACTTTTTTTTTTTTACATGTATCATATATGCAGGTTGAAGTTTTTTGTGACCTTATTCTGGAAGATATAAAAATGGATTTTAAAATTATAAGTTATGTTGAGAATTTGAATTAAATAAGTGTGACTAAAACTAAAAGTTTGTTTTAACTGCTAAAAATAGTCCCAGGGATGGTACATGTACATCGGGGAAAGCTTCTGAGCAACTTTAATAAATTTCCAAACAGGTTTAAAAAAAAAACTTTCACCAGAGTTTACCTAAATGAAGCATTAACATTACATATGTTAACAACAGGCTGAACAGCATCGCTATCATGTGTCTTGTTTTTGTAGAACAAATGTTGCAGACAACACAAAAAGTAAATACATGTATTTAGCAAGCATACTTTAATAGTCTTTGCTATTGCATATAAACACACTATAGATACAATGTACATTTATCTTCAAACAAATTATTCTATATCATTTTAATAATTACTTCTGTTGTTTTGTTTGAACTAATTACAAAATCTGACAGACAAGTCAGTGTCCTATATTCTGCACGATTAGCCACTAGTCTGATGCCCCAGACTAGAAAATGTTGATTCGGACTAGTGAAATTTTCAAAATTTTATACAGTCATATAGAGAAAAATTTTGATATTTAGTTTGCCGACTAGCAGATGAAAACTTTTACTGTGCAGACTGGTCCTAAGAGAGATGTATCAAAATGGTGAATTTTGCAAACATACATGTAGCAACATTTAGCAAACTGTAAAATAAATTACGTGATTGCCTTGCTCTTCTTTGTCATAAAGAATTTAATATTAATTTCTATATAACAATTAAATTTCTGGACCTGCCATGACTAAAAGTTAAGTCCTTTCTAATTACTTAAATGAGAACCCTGGGTAACTCTTAACCTGTTCATCAAAGAGGGGAGGGCAGGACCTTTTTCTGGAGGTCTGGATCTGGTGCTTTTAAGCTCGGGATTTAGGGTTGTCAGGATTTAAATTTCTTTAAATTTGGTACTTTAGGATTAAATGTTTTTAAGCCCGAGATTTCGGGATCAGGAACCCTCTGACCCACCTCATCAAACCTAAACAATTATTCGCAAAATTGGTTACTACCCTCTTTTTGTTGGATACGCTAAACTTGATGTGTTTTTCATGAATGAGTTACACTGGTAGACACAGTTCAATCCGACAATCGTGTAAAGAGGGGGGCATGGGGGTCCCCATAACAGCAAAACAGTGAATTGATTTGGTTGAAAACAGATAACAAGGAATTGAAAAGGGATAATAACAGATAACAGTAAATGAAATATGAAAATAAATCTGCCCAGACCCAATCCAGTAGATGACTCGTAGATCTTAGTATATAACTTGTGGTATGGACCTAGAAAATTTTAAATAAGTTATAGTATGATTGTTGAATTTTTCTGAACGAAATTACTAGTTTCTGTTTTTGATATAGGGATATTTTTAATCTAGGGCATTTGAGGGATCAATTGTTAATGATTTCGGTTTTTTTATTTAATTTTTGAAAATAGTGCAGCCAGTGACAATTTATTATCAATTTGATTTTTAGATTTTTTTCTTCTGAAAAGCAATACATGTAGATATACTTTACAAGTAATAAAAAAAAAAATTGATGCACAATATATTTTTTTTTATTTAATGACCTCCTGTTCAAACTTACTTATAAATACAAAAATACCCAGATCAGTTGAGACAGGACATGTAACTGAAACATGCATGCCAGTTATGGTTCTTCTGATAATAAAAATTGCCTAAAGTGACAATTCTGATAGTATAATAGAATTTGGACCTAGTGAAAATTTGGATGACACCAAGTGAAACACCAATCATGCCTCTTACATGTATGTGAAATTATAGAATATGGAAAATTTGGGTACAGCATGGGAGAAGCTGTAGGATTTTAAAAAGGGTATTTATCGAAAAATTAAACTGAAGACACATCTTTATTTGCATCAATGGTTTCAGAGCTTCAATTTTCGCCATGTGAAGCAGTTAAAAAACTTTTAAAAATATGGTGGTCAGGGTTCTCTTTTATGTAAATGAAAAGAGAGGGAGTAGCACTTATAATATAAATGCTAAAAGAAAAAGATGTTGTATAATTTCAAAAGCCATAATTCAAACCCATACCACTTAGTAATGTAAAATAATTCAAAGGAGAAAACTAACTGCCTAATTTATCCACAAAATAGTGAACGAGAAACTTAGTAACACAGTAACAAACTACAACCACTGAATCCAGGCTCCTGACTTGGAAGTAGGCACATACAGAATGTGATTGCGTCAACGTTAGCATGCTAGTTGGTGTCCAATCCTCCCCTAATCAGGGACAGTGGTGTAACAGTACATCATAAAGATTATTATGTGGTCATTGAATAAAAATAATCTATAGGGTGTACCAATGCTTTTTTATAACAAAATCCATACTATAAGTTATTGTACAAGTAATAAGTGAATTATAATTTGTACAAAATGCTACATGTTCACAGACAATGGAATTTAATACAAAGTATAATAATAATATATACTGGAATGGTCCTGGGTCCAATTGATTTTAATATGTTTATGTGATGTATGTTACTGAAATTCTTCTGCAAATACAGGGCCACCCGATATTACCAGTAGAAAGACCCCAATAGATATACATTGTCAGAAGATGTGGTAAGCGTGCCAATGAGACTATCATCCATTCAAATCACAATTTTCAATTATCTTCAAATTTTACGGAAGATTGGCTGTCAAAATGCTAACATTCCAGTTTTCAATAACAGTTAACAGCAAATACATTCTCACAATAACAGATAACAAAATAGATAATAGTCCTATAACAGCTAACAAAGAATAAGTCAATAACAGCTAACAGTAAATATATTTTCAGAATAACAGATAACAAAGAATTAAAATGCCCCATAACAGCATAACAGTTAAACCCCTTGCCCCCCCCCCCCCCCCCCCAACTGTAAACAATGACTGTCAACGCTGAAGAACAATTAATCTTTCTTACTGTCATCTATTTAATAAGTCTTTAGTACTATTGGTAACCCTTTTGTCTTGATGTTCATTGTTGAGAAAAAAAGTCCTCTAAAGTCATTCTTTTGAAACACAGTGTTCTCCCCAGGAATTTTTTAAGGCACAAAATTCAAGGGCGCGTAACTCCTTTTTTATAGTGAACTTTTGTGATCTGAATCAATCAGTCATAAATCATAACATGCAATATTGCTTTGTGTTATGTGTTTAATAATGCAGAGTATTAATGAATTTATACAAGCATATATATATATATATATAAATATAAAATAAATTGATTTTAAACACAAAAGCTATTTATATTCAGTCAATTAAAGAAGTCAAAATATAAATATTCATCTCTGTACTCTCTGCTGCTTCTAGGGATATTGTTTCAAGATAGTGTTATTTTGTTGGACAGTCTAGATCGATCTGTTCCTCAACGTTGTCTTAATCCTCTTCAGGGTTGAAAACCCCCTCTCATAATAACTTTTGCTTATACCCCCCTTAACAAAAGTTACATTTCTAAGCCATGAAAACTCAGTCAGCCACTTGTCACTGAAACCAGAAACATGGTGATTGCTGTTATCACTTGCTAAAACTTTAGCTCAGTTGGGATTAGGAGAAGCAATTATAACATCTGCTTATACTGACAGCTGAGTGTAGAGGGAGGTGCATTAATTCCCCTTTTCATTAGAAGTCATTGATCTGGAAAAAAACCTTCTACTTCCATCATCTGTCTTTTGCTTAGAATTCACCCTTTGTTATTTGCAGAGAACATGTTCATTCAGAATTAATAAAATCGAATATAGTTAAGATAGTTGGTATACAACTTTTTAAAACAAAAATATTTTAATGAACAGCTGACAAGTTTCCGTAGTTTGACATTTATTTACGCTTCCGTGTGCATTATTGTTAAAACCTATCTTTGGCAGGTAGATATAAACCAAACTTCGTTAAAGTTAAGACCATTGGAATTATTTACTAGTGACATTATACAGAAGCCGCGGCGATTCCGTACCCGTGTTGATTGTCACATAAAATGTTCCCGACGCACGGACTCACGATCGATGTTCAATGATCATTTTATTTCTAAAAATATGACAGTTTGAAACAAATTTACCTTGCAAGCAACATTTTTCACTTTCAATTAAAATAAATCACTTCTCGTTATCTTTAATCAAAGTTTATTTTAATTTTTTCAACTACAAATACTCTCATTCATAATTTTCATCGTAAATATCTTTAGCAATGTGTATTCAAATCTATCACGTGTATTGCAGTCTTCACGCTGAGTGGCAGACCTGGCAGCCCAGGCTAGTAGAATTGCTCTCGGGCCTGTAAAAATCATATCTACAGGCCAACAGAATCTAACTAAAAAAAATTAAAAATTGAGCCTCGGGTCTGTAGATTTAATACTTCATCGTGAAGACTGGTATTGAACAGGTTCATTGGTCGTGTTTAGATTCTTCTTCTCGACCAATGAAAAAATTTGTTATATAAATGGTCAAGTAATCACACACACGATGCCTAACTTAAATACAATGTATTTGTGATCTATTTCTTCAATTTCTGCACTGAAGTTTTTAATTTTTTTAATTTTCTTCTAAAAATATCTATCTTCTTGATGATCATTTACGCTATTACATGATAACATAGTCCGATAAGGCTGAGATAAGGGTGGCTCAGGTAAAACTTTATTATCAGATATTGCGTAACACTGACCGACCTCTAAGCGGTGATCAGCATGTCAGCAACTTGACAATTTTAACCAAATTTATAATGAAAATGTGAAAATTAACACGCTGCGGGATCAAGTAGTAAGGGACAGCGACCAATTAAGACGCTGCGGGATTAACGAAAATATTATGAAGGCGCTGCGGCACCGCAGCGTCATATCGGCCTGGGGAGAACACTGAAACAATATTTACAATCTATAGTTTAAAATCAAAATTGAAGGAAAACTTAATTTCAAACTGTAAAGAATCAGCCTGTCCTCAGGAAATCATCAACGACCATATGAAACCTGGTGATAGTTGTATGTGCCTTCATATAATATTCCTCATATTAATGATTTAAATTTTTGTAAACACATTATAAAACCCTCCCCCCTTTTTTAGTAGAAATATTTCAAAGTTCAGGATATAACTTGCATGCATGAAAGATGACTGCAAAATGTATCTGAAAACAGAAACAGTATGACATGACTGGTATAAATTTACCCTCAAAGGACTTGTAGCCATTGCAAGGCTTAGAGGTATCTAAAAGCTCACTCCGCTGAATGTGATGTTACTTTTCCTTTTAAATCTAGTGCGCTAAAAACAACCAATCAAATCACATAGATCAATCACATGACCGGTCTAGAAGTTCATGACCTCTAGATAATGAAATAAACACAGACCCTTCACTTGTCATTTTTACCTGGATAAAAATCGTCAATGATTAATCGGAACATAAATACTTACAACCCATTCAAGGCTTGCCTGTGCCATTGTTGCCTTGCTTCAAGCACATAAGATGATAAAAATCTAATTAACATAAACGATCCGCAAAATCCAAGACTGGCAAAGAGTTTTTCGGTCGCCCCTATTTTTTATTTGTCATAAGACACCAATCAGCAATCCGTCCTATTTGTTAAATTTGAAAATATTTCCAAAATTAAAAGCCAGATGTCATGTTTTCTAGAATATATTAATTCTTGTCGGAATCGTTTGATATTTTCAACGGGTTTCTGTTAAATGTCCATTGTTTGCTAAAACGAAACAGTTCATTTGATTGGTCGCCATTCAATGTAATTTAAACTTTAACCAATGAATATCTATTTTATTTCGTCGTTCAGTCGAACACTGTTTTTATCTTCCACGTAAAAGAATCACAACACGATTTTATGAGTTGAAAAAAGTCTGATAATAACTGATAATGCAAAATGGCAGGATCAGCCTTAAGAAGGTTGATGGCAGAATACAAACGTTAGTTTCAGATATGTTTATGAATATCTCATTGTGTTTTCAATCAACAGAGCTTGTTGTTCGGGTGTCGGTTTGGCATAAAAGTTTTCGAGATATTTCTGCCACACAACCAGTTCGGCTATAGACATAGTTGTTTCGGCCACATCCTTCTTATTGTTCTAAGGGTTCATAATATCAAATTGACTAATTTGACCTGTTTAGTAATATGAGGCAGGCATTACCTGTAAATGGAGACAAAGTCTGTATGAATTATTTTTTTGTAACTTAAATATTTGTTAAAAAAAAGAAACGGAAATACTGTAACGTTTCCGATTTTGGTTCTATTGTTAGGGATTTTAGTTGTGACGTTACTAAAGTTATGACCTCATATGCAATGTAAACAAATAAACACTATAATGAGGTAACGTTTTTTCATATCAAGGAATTATTAAAAATGAAATTGGTATTGTGTTCCTTCCTATTTTATACTAGACTGATAAATATATATTTTACTCAAAGTTTCATACAAACGAGACCGAAAAAAGGAAGTACATTGTAGATTTCTGCACAGATGCGGGAATTCAAAACATGACATAAAAAAAAGTGAAAGATTTTGAGTTCATTAGCACAATGAAATTTTCAGGAAAACTTTCCCAATTTTTAAAAAAAATTTTTTTTATTGATTTTTCTACTGTTTTTGGGGACTTTGTCCCCATATTAACACACGGGTTTGTTACAATTGCCGTGTTTTCTATCCATACAAACCCCTAAAAAACAGGGGTTTGTATGGATAGAAAACCCAACAATTGTAACAAACCCAGGGCTGTGATTAACATACAGTAGCATTGACAAAAAAAACATGAGTTCATTGTCTAGTGGTTAAGTCAAGATCAATTGCTTCAGTGCTGAAGGTCCCAAGTTTGATTCCCACGAAAAATATCAGTACATCAGAATGGTAATTTTCATACTCTCCCACACATCTCTGGTACCCAGACCGGAGTTTAAACTAGAACAGGTACTTTTGGAGCCTCAGTTGGTCAAAGTTGCCCCCTACTTTGACATGGAGATCAATCTTCTGATATCTCTCTTGTTTGTTTGTTTCCACCGAGTGGCCCAGTGGTCTTCTCCGAGTACTTCTGCTTCCTCCACCCCAATAACAGACTTTCCAGTGTCCTAGCACTCCTTTTCTGTTGGGTTGGGATTGAATGTCCTTGTAAAAATAATTGTAGTATATATATACGCTAGTGACTCATCTCCATTTATCCCGATAGAGAGTGCACATGGATGCCACTGTACCATCGCATCTTTCAAGGGGTTCTTTGAATAACTGAGGCATTAACCACTACATACATACACATATATTATAATATATATTGTCATGTTAACCTACACACTGCTATAGGTGCCGTTCTGGCTTCTGCCAACTTTTCATGAAGCAAATGCATGACATTTGGTAGGCACTCTGTCCCCTAAAGTAACGTCGTAATTTTGCGATCTGCCGTCATACAATATTTCGTTTTGTATTGCCACTTGTTATCGTAATTGCAAATAGAATTACTGGGTTGAGTTAGAAATAAATTAGATGCAAACGTAAATGAATATTTAAAGAATTTTTACATGGTTTTATATTTATTGATACACAATAAATGAAATTTGCGTCCTGTCAAACAAAACGGCAATTTTTAGACGACGTTACACTTTTCGTTTATTTTATCGGAATAGACTTTATTTTATTAAGCTGGCGCGCCATCTATAAACAACAGATATTTATAGCAGAAGACTTATTGTGATGGAAAAGTTTCAGAGATTGTCCTGTCTGATGCTCCTATCGTTCGGTAGGTAAATACATTAGCCCTGTACGTTTAAAATGTAAAATGTTATCTTTCTCTTGAAAACGTACGTAAATAGATTGGAGCTTTTCAGAGAACATACTTGAGAACTTCGTTGAAATGATCCCAAATTTTTAGCTTGATCTGGCTTTCTAATGCACAGCGCGAACCAGGCAAACGATAGATGTTGATGCTTTTTACGGAATTAGTCTACAACGTCACGTTGTGCTTTGTAACGTTTCCTCATTTGACGATTTGTGTAATTCCGTGAAAATGAAAGGCATTTGTGTTGGCCAAAAAATGTAAACAATCATCGCAAAAAGTATGGCAGCCCGGCACCAAAGAAGCCGTGTATGTTTGATATGTATTACTTTGAATTGTTAAAAGTAATAAAGAAATATCTATGCCAAATTAAAACAGCATACTGTATGAGCCTATGTAATATCTGATTGAAACGGAGACGGCCGAGTTATTTGTCAGACTGTCTATTTAGGGTCTGTCTATTTATATCCCGAGAAACTATAGTCTATTTCTTATTTAACTTTCACTTTACGAGTCTTTATCGGGGATGTGCGTTATTTTTACGAGAATCACCAAAGAGTTGAGACCGTGAATGTTGGACCTCATACTACAACACACTACAGTTAAATATGCCACCTTCAATTTTTTGCTATATAATTAGGGGCGGATCCAGCCATTTTAAAAAGGGGGGTTCCGAACCCAGAGTAAAGGGGGGGGGGGGGGTGAATCTAACTATATGCTCCCATTCAAATGCATTAATCGTCAAACAAAGGGGGGTTCCAACCCCTGGACCCCCCCTTTGGATGCGCCACTGATAATGCAGAAAGAACTACCAACAAAAGAAATATATAAAAAAATATTTTGAAGGCATTTTTTTTCGTCAAGAAAACATCATCAGACTCAGATTTAACACAGCTGTATTTGTTAAATACATTCGTTTTCATGAAGTGTCCTCCTTTTTGATAAAATAAACAAGTATTTGTTTATCCTTATAGAAATTAGATGAATTGCTAAGATTAAAGAAATATTTTAAAAACGTGCACTTTTAAAAAGAGACCAGAAAAACAACTAAATTAAAAAAAAAGACCAAATAAACAAAGATACTGCTACAGAAAAAAATACTTCATTTAATGTATAATGATACACTAATGATTTGTCAATAAGCCAGTAATTAATGGTCGTATGATTATTAGAGATGAAAAGCAACCCAACAAATATATATAGCTCTTAGCAAGTGAAAACAAAGGCCAAGTTTTAATATGTTATAACAAGAAAAAGTGGGCTTTTAGATTTTAAATTTTTTATTACATATGCTATCAATCTAATCTTGAGAAAAAATTATTATAATTTCTGTTTAGATTTAATACCAGCTGCTGTACAAAACGCACAAGAATTAAGAAAATATGATGATGCTATTTGATTAAGTAATACTATATGCTTAATATAAATATTTTTGTCAATACATGTATCAAATATTTACTATATTAAAAGCAAGTCCCAGAGTGCAAAAAACACAACATTTAAAGGTGTCAAATTTTTAATTATTCTGTCACATGTGTGATTTATGTCAATGGTTAATTGGTGTTTAATGCCACTTTCAGCATTATGTACTATTTCGTAGTAGTTGGTTTTTATTGGTTGAGTGAGAAAATAATGCTTGAAGAGAACCAAGATCCAAGATAGTAAAATTGACAGGTTAACTAAGTCAATTAAGATTATAGTCAAACTGAAAGGCTTTGAAATTCACAACCTTTGTGTTGACAGGATAGTGATAGAGAAGTTATTTACTTAAGACCATTTTGGCTACTGAAACCAATTGCAATGAAACAGTTACACAACAATATGTCATAGAAAAACATGCAGTCTTTATCTATAGCACAAGTTAAATAAAAAATTGCTGAGTTTCCGTTTTCTTACTTTAATTTGCCGCAAACAAATGTTATAAAACGAATAGGTATACAATGCCTATTACCACAAAAACCAGATCATGTTCAAAATTGGGTGGCGTCACTTTTACCATTCATGACTTACCGTATGTTCTTTTTTAAATGAAGCAATTACTTAATATGTTGCTTTAATTCTCTTCCTCTTGTTTGTTTCAACTAAATGTTATGAAATTTATACACAATGCTTATAATTACATAAGAGCCTTAATGAAATTAATCCTGCATCTGTATTTGGAAGTTGACTGCCTCTGGTGCATATTGTTACAGGCCGGGTATTTGCGGCCCAAAAACACATTCTCAATTTATTAAACCATGTTCATTTACAAGAACAGCCTAGTATAGAAAAACCTCTGAAATCGCCTTCAATATATTTTTCTAAATCAACTTTAAATTAATTTGAACAATTGACTAAATTGAAGAAAGCGGGGGTGTTTTGTTTACAATGTATACTGATCCCCAATTTGAAAAAAAAACTATTCTCAATGCTCCGATTTTTTCTTTTTTTTCCCCATTTCCATTACAATAGAGTAGTGGTATATAGAATAAAAATAAAAATAATCTGATTAATCGTGTCAAAAAACTAAATAAATTTGTTTGTGCTTTGCACGTACATTATTTTTGACTAAGAAAAAAAAACCAAGAATTTATATGCCCCACTTACGATAGTAGAGGGGTATTATGTTTTCTGATCTGATCGTCCGTTTGATAGATTGTCTGTGTGTCCCTTTTCATGTTTAAGTTTTTGGTCAAGGTAGTTTTTGATGAAATTGAGGTCCAAGCAATTTGAAATATATAGTTCAAATGTTCTATATGATATGACCTTTCTAATTTTAATGCCATATTAGATGTTTGACCCCAATTTCACGGTCCACAGTCACTGAACATACATGTAGAAAATGATAGTGTGAGTGAGGTATCCATGTACTTATTGACACATTCTTGTTAGATTTGTATTGTTTAATTACTGGTGTATTATATCATTTAACCCATCATTGATTTTTTTCTTCTATTTTTATATGGTTATTTTTGTGACCTGCATGTATATGAGAACACACACAATCATGCACATAAAAAAAACCTCATATACATTTTTGAAAGTCATTTGATATATATGAATTATTTCAATTGAGTATTTTTTTTTTATTTTTGAAGTAGAATGGAGAATTATCCTTACCTAGTTGACCAGGCTCTACTGATATGATAGATATGCCGATGTCGAACTTGGAGATCTTGATTAGGTTGGGAAATGTATCAGGTAGGTGGTTATTCATACATATCATGAAACAAATATGTCATTGAGAAAACATTGAAATTAGTCATACATGTATGCTGTTGAGACAGTAACCAAACAACATGTTCATATAATCAAAATTAAAAACAATTTGATAGTAATATTTTAAAAAATTACTTTAAATGGCCTTAACAATTACTAAGTAGATGTATTCATGTATGTTGTAGAATTATACTGAAAGTAATTTACTAGTTCATTTGACTGGCAAAAAAATGATCAATATTTCAGGTTTTACAAAACAGACTAGACAAATTGCAAGATAGCAATTATGGAAGAGTCACAGTTGAAAAAACATAAAATCTATGAAAACAGCTAACAGCTACTCATAACATTTTTTTAATCCTTTTGATATTTGTTGTCTTGATTGTAAACTACCAGTAAGCTTTATATATTTAAATATGGAAACTCTAACAGCACACACTAATTTCAACAATTTTATTTTTTGGTATTTTGTGTTTTTTCAGATCATGTAGATGTAGAAGTAGAAGAAACAGCAGTGAAAAAAGAATGAGAGTCATCATTTTAATAAACATTTCGCTTGAAATTGAAATAAATCTATTTTTTTCTTCATTATGTATTTCAAATATGAGCATTGGGATAAACTTTAATGAGACAGCAAGCCAGCAGCATAATCCCAATAGCTATTTGGAGGTCTACTCAAACTTCATGCAAACATGAAATTTGTGGTTTTTCAATATAAATTAAATTGAAAGTTAGCAACTCTTTGAGGCTGTGGTGCAACATGCACGGTTTCAGAATTATAGCTTCAGAACTTGTTTATGAATGATTTATTTATTCCATATTTAAAATGGATATGTCAGGATACAAAGAAGGAGATGTGGTATAATTGCCAATATGACAACTGATTTTATATGTTTTGAAATATCTCCTACTCTTGTCTCGTTATGTCTTTCATCCCACTTCATATTGACTTCTCTCTGCGTAATTATATTGGTTTCGATGGTGACTGAGTGATATTACATTATGTAAGTCATTTTTCTTTAATTTCTTGTATGTTTTTATTAAATAGTATTCTTTTAAAGAGTCATTGCATTTAAAATGATATGCATTGCTCAGAAGTTTCCGTGGTATGAAATATTGTTATTTTCTGAGCTGATATTTGATGTTGGGCTACTGCCACAAACTTGTTCATGCTCTTTACTGTCCTGAAATAATCTATAATTATTCAACAGTGATTCATTATATGTAATAGAAATTACTTACTAGGTATACCAAAAGGGCAATATGCCAATTATTTGGTCTTATTGCCATATGACCGAAAAGAGACGATTCCTCCAGGGAAGAAAACGCGCCAAAGGGGGAGATAATACCCTTAAAAAAAATCTGCCGTACCGATGACAAAAAATAATGTCATTTTTTTACCAGGCAATAAGTATGCTTCAAATTGGTGTACACAAATAATCATCTTCTGTTAGATTAGCAAAAGCTGCAGAGTCACTACATTTGGCAAAAATTGTGAAGTTCAAAGAGAAAAAAATAATAGTTCTAAGGACTTTCTGCTAAATAAGTATTTTATTATTATAAAGTTAAATCATCATTACTTCTCACTGGACAAGACTCCTCTCAGGTTTAATTATTTTACATGTGGATGAAAAATAAAAGTCACAAACACATTAACTACATGTGCAAAAACAAAATGATGTAGGCAGAAATTGACACAACAGCTTTTACGACTTTGATTTTGAATCAGCAATTATCAGTTGTATGAAAATCTACAAATTAATTTTAGTAGGCCTAATAAAATGTTGGAATGTAGTTCATTTTATTCTCTCAAATCATCAGACCATTTTAGTTGATGAATCCTATGAAAATTGTTTGGAAATATCATGAAATAACCAATCTATGATTTAAGGTAGTCTCGCGACTGACTCATGATCAGTTGAATCAAATGTATTGATGAGAGATTTTTATTTTCAGAATTGACACTAAATCCACCTGAAGGAATTATAGCAGGACCTGTCAATGAGGAGAATTTCTTTGAATGGGAAGCTCTTATTATGTATGTATTTACATGTTCACTTTATAACATGACTCTGTACTTTAAAAGATCCCGTCAGTATGATATTGTTCTAGTTTATGTCATTATGATATATTTCTATTATAAATTACAAAATAAGTTGAACCATAAACATCAAAATCATTCAATCGCATACTAGAATTACAATGAATTAACTATTTGTTGATTCTTATAAATTCTATATATAACTTTTGGACTATTTTCAATCTCGGTCTATTTCTGAAAGTTATTCTTACATACTTTTGATTTTTTAACCTTATATGCTAACATTGCCTATGTAAATTTTAAAATGTTTGTATGCACATTGAACGACAAATCTATGTGACGTATAAAATTTTCTGACGTCAAACACACAAATCAATGAATTTGTTTGTAGGTAGATGTTTTTGTTAAATTGTTCCTTTTTAAATTGTTATACGATGATGATTGATGTACCCATATTTTTACTATTTTATTTATTGTGTCTGTTTAGTTAACGGATCAATGTAAATATAACGGAATTTGTTGTGACTGTCATCAAAGTGAGAGGGTTAGCGCTATAAAACCAGGTTTTATCCACCATTTTCTACATTTGAAAATGCCTGTACCAAGTCAGGAATATGACAGTTCTTGTCCATTCGTTTTTGATGCGTTTTTGGTATTTGATTTTGCCATGTGATTATGTACATTCTGAATTGATTTTCCTCAAAGTTCAGTATTTTTGTGATTTTACTTTTTATAAATGTTCCAGAAGATCTAAAGTATAAAACAATGAGACACCAACTCAACAACAGACATTTAAACCTCATAAAGAATTTATATGTTGAAAACAAAACAAAAAACTCTTACAGAAAGTAGGTTTTGATTAATTGTCGGTAAGTCATGTTAGTTGAAGTAGTTGCAAACCTTGTTTCAATGATTATTCTGTTTTCCAAAATTTGAATTTCAATAAATGATGTTTTATTGTGTGGGAGATCAAACTTTTAAATAATCCATGAATGATCAGTCATTTGACAGCCAGTTAAGTAACTTTTAAGGCCATTTAAAGTCAGATGTTTAATAGTCTTGTAAGAAAACAAGGAAATTTTCGTCCCAAACTTTAGACAACAACTGGTGAGAAGGATCTATTGTCATGCAGATTCATCATTGTGTAAATTATAATTTTCTTACAGGGGACCAGAAAATACATGTTTTGAGGGAGGAGTGTTTCCTGCCAGACTAGCATTCCCACCAGATTATCCTCTCAATCCTCCAAAGATGAAGTTTACTTGTGAATTATTTCATCCAAATAGTAAGTCATTATTACAACATTATAGTAAATAGTTGGACAAAACGGCAGTGACTGAGTTGTATAAGCAGTTTAACTGTTGTATCATTAAGGTTGTGAGCACTCGGCAGGTGCATCTGACTCCAATCCTAAATGACTAGGTGCTGGTTTCCTTCTGACTTCCTCTGCCAACAAAAATCATAAATTTAAATTCATTAAACAATACCATGGTCAGGGATATAATTTTGCTGGCAAAAACATGATTTCAAGTTTTTAAAAGATTTTTAAAACCACAAAGTCTCCCCAGTTAATTGATTTCAGGGGAAGTGTAAAAAAATGTGTAAAATGAACACACTTCATGATTGTTGGGTTAAAAGCAAATAGAATAGGTAAAATTCAGCACTAGCTTCAAGAAAAAGGGAGTGTTTTGAAGCAGCAAAGTAGTAATATTGTTGATGATAGGATGAAATAACTATAATGGCATTATGAACTTCTGGGAATTTAAACAAATTTGAAAATCATTTAGGTTGAACTTTGCAAAAGATGTGCTTAATTTTAAAATTACATGATAAGAACAGTTTTGACTGTACTTGAGGGAAAAACAAAATGTTACAATGCCATTTTATAATACACAACAGGGGGACTCACCCCAATCTAATTCCTAACCCATACCCTAACAGTGTTCCAGCTAGCATGAAATGGAGGGGCGCCGCGCCCCGCCCCCGAAATTTTGCGCCCCTCTGCCTTTTTTAAGCGCCCCTGCGCCCCTCTGTGCCCTTTTGAAAAAA
The DNA here is from genome assembly GCF_965363235.1 of Mytilus galloprovincialis. NCBI lineage: Eukaryota > Metazoa > Mollusca > Bivalvia > Mytilida > Mytilidae > Mytilus > Mytilus galloprovincialis. Next base: position 19,620,290 of record NC_134851.1, on the reverse strand, counting down.
GTTTAAAAAACAATCTGTTTTCCTCATATTGTCGCCATTTTGTTGAGTTCTTTATACACACACTTCATTAAGACAACAGATTAAAATTGTTGACACTTGTTACCTGATTATAATCACCTATTTGATTAGAGTCAATTACTTAATCAGATGAAATTTACGACCCTGTCTAATCCCTTTACCCTGAAGCACCAAACATCGAAGTTAAATGAATTGATTATTTAAACACCTGACGATGCAAAATATAATTTATAAAATAAATGTGAACGGTGTTCATTTCTATTGTATTTGTTATTTATTATGTCATTTAAAAAGAATCATTCCAATAGGTCAACACGCAAAATGCATGAAACATGATGTAACTTTGACCTCCGTAGCAGAGTTCAAAAAATTTATGGGTCACTGAATATTCACAATTCAGATCGTTTTTGTTTTGATGTTTTTATTTTTTAAACTGATCTTTCAAACTAGTTTTAATCCAGAAGAAAGTAAAAACATTGCTTGACTGTACCTTAAGTTGAATATCTATATCCAAATTAAATAAATTAAAACTGTAATCCATGATCACAAATTGAATGCTTTGTTTACAATTGTTGAAAGCCATGTGCTTTTTGGCGGGAAAATTCGGGAAACCCCGTATTAACAGGAAACAGTTACATTTCCTTGTTATTTATAGACAGTTGGAATTTCATTTTGGAAATCATTTTGATTACAACTGCTAATAAGATTTATTCATGAAAAATTATAATAATTTCTTGGGGTGAAACTGATAATACTTTTTTTATTAAAATAATTTACATCTAGGGGTATGGAAAGGGGGGCTGTTTTTTTTCAATAATATTACAAATATATATAAAGTTCACCAGTCTGAAAATACATGGTTAAATGGATTTTAATTCTGAAAAACTCATGTTTATTAATTTAATTCCTTTATTATTTCCATCATAATAAGAAACAAGCTACATGTATAAGGTATTTCAAACATATATTTTTGGCTTTTATATAAGAACATTCAAGACTATTAATATGTATGTGCCTACAGTAAAAACAAACCTGGTAAGGCCTAAAAAAATTCTATAGGGCCCTTGAAAAAACTTTTGGATCCAGGCTGGCCTTCAGAGAAAATGTTAAGTATTGTTCCTGACTGTATTGCAGATTTATGTGAAGTTTTTAAACTGACATGCACAATTCATTTCACAAGTGTAATAAAAATAATTCTACAAAACAACGCATCGCATCGCATTGCAAATTCATCTTAGACCCACCATGCATCAAGAAATATGTCTTTATGTGGTAATATTAAGTATTTGATTTTTTTCAGTGAGAACGCACTAAAGTGCCCTTTTTAAAAACGCGCCCCTCTATTTTCAAATCCTAGCTGGAACACTGCCTAATCAAAATCCAACGTTAAGCCAACAACCTGAACCCAGAACACTTAACATTAAAGGGATAATTCACGATTTTTCACTTTTTATCTTATTATGTTCATAATACCATAAAAAACATATTCACCAAGTTTTATTTTGATATGAAAACTAATAAAGAAGAAAATACGGAATTATTAATTTTATTTCTTGAAACTTCCTGACTTATGTGACGTAGTTTAAGTCTTTTTGCATGCCGGGAGTGAAATTAATCTCATTTAAGTCTTGTTCGTTAACCATCTGATAACGTGATTTAAAGCGCATCGATGACTTTTGGTGTAGCTATTAACCTACGAAAAATAAGTGAAAGCCATGCAACTTTTAAAATAAGATCGTGTGGATTTTTTTAAACGAATTTTAATAATAAAAGTAAATCATACAATAGAACATTTTTATGATTTTTTTTCTACAAATACTTTAAACAAACATATGAAACTGACATGATCGATAGTGTATTAAAAATACATGTTTGTATTCTGACCTTTTTGCTTCATTCCAGCAAAAATTTTCACTTGCTTGTACGGTGGAAATAAAATGTGTATTGTTTTGTGACACTTAGTGAATGTTGAATGCGTAGTTAAACTCAAGGTAATTAAAAGATTAGCATTATGTAATTCTAATCTTTTGATCTTCGGTCAGTGAAATCTAGGCGTCACGGTTCACTGGCATTTCAGGTGTGAACAACATTTCACATCGGAATGGTATAGTTTTAGACATAGAAATGTAAAAAAAAAGAATTAAAATTAATTAACGGGAATAATAAGGTCGCACAATAACTGGATAGCTGTTGTATATTTTTATATTTTGCACAAGATCACTTTTAAATGAATTATGACTTCTGATTACTTTTGTAACGATGAAATACTGAATTATTTAAATTGAATAAATTTATTATAAATAAAAATAGCCTTCTAAACACGAGTGTATGAACTAAAAATTGTACTATTTTAAATTAGAATCGGCAACCTTAAATATTTCAAACAGATCATTAACAATTGCAATTATATAATTTAGTCCACCCAAGGCGATCTTTATTTACCTATTTAGGAATAAATGTTCTCATCAAAATATTTTAAATCTCACAACGCATGAATACTTCAGCTATATGAAAAAAAAAGATGTTTTAAAAAATTTAGGAAATTAAAGGATCTTCTTGGAATGGAATCGAAAAGATATTCTTTTCAAGTGTGAAAAACATCAACAAAATTTATGCATAATCGGGAATGTCCTTATTAAAAAAAGTCTTCGTCTCACAATGTATATACTTTAGCTATTTGACCAACGATGTTTAAAAAAAACCAGAACGAATTTTAAGTCTGTTTTAAATGGCAAGAATACCCCTAAAGCGGGGGCCGCTAAAGCGGACAAGCAGTTTATTCTTTAAATTGCTGTCATTGAATATTAGCAAGAAAGAAAATAAATCCTGAAATTGATTTGAAACTTTGATACTCTATAGTTTTCCCTGGAAAATATTCACATTCCTTGGGGATCATTATTGTACGCCCAGTTGCATATATATTACATGCATGCCGGAACAATTGTGATGATGACAAATTTCTTCCTTTATTCGAGAACGATCTAATTGATACCAGTATATAAATCTGTGATTTTACTATATCCATAACTTCAATGAGCGAAAGCAAGTTATATATCGACCTGTATTTAAATCAAATTGGCTCTCTTCTTCTTCTTTTTGTATACAATAGTCTATTACATACTGTTGGCATACGTGGACTAGTCTATTTACAAAACTTTTACCCCAATTTACACAAAATGTATGTTTCTTTCTTATGTTCAATGTATACATGTATATATTTCAATTTGTGCTATAGTTCCGTAACTTATTATCCAGGCGTATAAACGAATGGTCGACAAGTGCGTACATTTTTTTAAATCAATATTTCTGGTATGTTCCAATCTGTCCTTCACTATTGACAACGAGTATATATTACATTTTACCAAATTTACCCTTGGAAAAAATATGTATATAGATTTTTATTTCATCAAATCTGGGGATTTTTTTGTATTATTTATATTCTTATAAATAATATTCTTTACACCAGAAATGTTATTTATAAACAAGCGTATGCGTTTAGTAATGACTAGTATATTATATCACTTTTGGACACGCAAGACAGAGATGTATATTATACACCTAATAGTTCAAAATGGAAAGTTGTAAGTTCTCGGCAGTGTACACTGATCAATACCCTTAGAAGTGAAACGATGCATGAACTTACAAGCCTGACAGGAAATCGCTTGAATACCTGGACGTGTCACCTCACACCCCTCACAATACCTTTGGGAGTAATACCTTTAGCCATGCGGGTGATCAGTTGAGAGAAGATCAGAATTAATTTGAATAAAGTTTATTACATAAAAGAATTATGAACAAATTAGATTTTCGAAAACAATTAAATTTTCACGGAACACTTATTTATGATTTGAACTTTGACTTTTTAACTATTTCCAATATTAACAGTTTAAAAATAACAGACCATGGTTATTTTAAAAAAAATAAGAAAATTTTACGTATCAAGTTAGTTAACAAGTCGGATAAAACAACCGTACGATTGACAAGATATCGACACGCAATTACGACTACATCAGGTTACTGTCGTTTTGGTCCTTAGACATATCGTGGTTTCAAATCGGACAAGATGACAAAATGGCCGAACGCAGAGAATTGATACTCTAAATTTAAAATCGATGGTGATCTCTTATCTAGCAGAATAAAACTTTAATATCTATGAATTTGAACGTTTCTATACAGAATGGACATAATATCATATTTTGATTTTTTGGCGAAGTTTCCCTTTAAGCCTTACCAAAAGCATAACATGAAACTCTAACCTTATTCCATAATTGCATGGATCCCATTATGTTTACTGCTGATTGGAAGGGTTTTAAAGTTCACTGTTAAACTAACAGTACAGAACAGACATGCTTATGTGTAGTGGTTCCTGGTGCTGCTTCACTTCTCATCAAGGCCCTTTTAAAGAACCAACCTATATTTGTGATTACTGACTATACAATCATGTTTTAACTTTTGATCTATTCCACAGTTTATCCTGATGGCAGGGTATGCATATCTATACTACATGCTCCTGGAGATGATCCAATGGGATATGAATCTAGTGCTGAACGATGGAGTCCGGTACAGAGTGTGGAAAAAATATTATTATCTGTTGTCAGCATGTTGGCAGGTAGTATTATCTTGGTTAAATTTTCAATTTTTAGGGATCTGTTGTATAGATATAAGAAAAAGTGGTATGAGTTCCAATTAGACAACTCTCCATCCAAGTAACAATTTGTAAAAAAGTAAACTTAAAAGTACGGCTTTCACCACAGAGCCTTGGATCACATGTGTTGTGCCAAAGCTATTTAACTTAATTTACTTTCATGATAGAAGTTATTACGTTGTTTAATGCAAATAGTTTGTACAGTTCATTTTTGAATTTCATAATTCCCGCAATATTTTTGTAATAATTTTACCGGGAGTTCGTAGCACATTTTATGTTGTCATTCGCTACTCAGATGTTTAGCGGAGTAATTTTCGTAGGAACCGCATAACAAATCATTTAGATATGTTAAAGTTGTATGGAATTACCTTTTAAACATTCATTTATAATGATAATCTTTCATAAATGTAGTCTTTTGCTACACAGCGTTCATGTTTACATTGTAACCGTTAACCGGAAGTAGGGAATATCTATTTTTGGAAAATGACGCTTTAGCGGCATTGTTCCGATACCATTGACCAGAACAACAGGAAGTCGATTATTGCCTCCGCCTACCACACTCGGTTTCATATTTACTATTTTACAAACTAACTGGTATCTGCTTGTATTCCGCTACACTCGAACAAAGTGTTGTAGTCAGAAGGGAACCAGTTTACATACTTTATTTTATTTACAAAAAAAATGTTGACCTGTCCATAGAAAGGCTTGTATAGTCCGCGGTTTTATTCTCAAAATTTGGACCTTTCAGAGGGGGTGCGGACTATAGAGTACAATAAGCAAGAAATAAGAGAACAAGTTCAATTTCGCGGCGAGGTGGTTGTTTACATTCCGCCATCATTGATATTGTAGAGGGCGCTCTCATCATTTTTCAAACTAATAATTTTAACTCATCCATATTAATAAGTTATTTCTATTTAATATCAAATTAAAACTGATTAATATAAAAACTAAACCTTTCATTACAAATTTCTCATTTCTTTTCAATGCATTTGAAATAAACTGGTATCTGCTAGATCAAACATAGTAAAAAAGACAACTGTAAACCAGCTTAGATTTTGTAAACTACAAAACGTAATCGGTTATTGTTTATTCCGTTTTGGTGTTTCATACCGACTTTTATGGTTTGTATAAGCTTAAGACCCTTCAAACATTAATGTGATAGGTATAATAAAGACTGTTTTACAAGAGGATGGAACTGTTTTACTTTCAAAGTCTTTTTATAGTGATATCTGTCATGTACGGATTTCGACTCTCACCGGTTAATTTCTTCTTTTACACATGCTTTTTAAACTTCCTGTTTAAACATCGCAAGTTTCAGAATTGTTTTTTTAAGTGAATTAAACTTATTTTAACAATCATGAAGCATTCTAGAATCATTTTAAAGCAGTTTCTACTTCTGTTTGATGATTGAAAACAGGTTTTCTCAAGAAAATACCGCAAACGATCGCAAAGGATTTGAAATGTACAAGTCAAATCGGCACCTGGTTAAATTGGCATCTAGTCAACTCGGCACCTGGTTAAATCGGCATCTAGTCTACTCGGCACCTATTTGAAGTCAATTCAGCATCCAATAGTATTTGTTATAACATTTTCTATTCAATTGATTAATAACTTTACCAAGTACATAGTTTAAAATATGCTGTTGTGTATAAAGGTAAACAAGGAAGCCCTTACCCTGTTGTTTTAACAATGAGACAATTAGAAAAATAAAATGGAAAACTATGAGTCCCTTTCAATAAATCAAACTTTCATGCCATATAATTAGCAAATTTAAGGTGTTTTTTTTAGGAAAGTTTATACAGCATTAAACCAACAATCCTGTAAAATGCTCAACTGGTTAAAAAATGCATAAAGAATATCCAATACCTCATATATATGATTAAAAATACACATTTAGTTGAGTAAAATAAATATATACAAAATGTACATGAACCTCCAAAAATGTGAAAGTTAATATTTTTGGACAATCCCTTCCTTAGGTATTTAACTTTTTTTGCTTAAATACTGAACAAAATTCTGGCAACCCCTTTCTTATTTTTACTCTTTTTGCTTAAAATACTGTTAAAAATATATATTTAACATGGGTGACGAATTGACTATATCAGGTGTCGATTTAACCAGGTGCCGATTTGACTATACCGGGTGCCAATTTAACCAGGTGCCAGTTTGACTAGAATTCTTTGAAATTACCTGAGTTTCATTAGACCTTTGATAACAGTAACAAAAAGATTATTTGCTTAAAATTTTGTGGGGAGAAGGGGGTTCGGACTATGTACCAGTGAGAAATATACAAGCCTTTCTACAGTATTTATTTGTACAATTCAGGTAGTCTTGACCTATTCATTTGTCTTAAATAAAAACAGTTGTCTTTTTTCACTTCACACACACACATATACGAATATCAATTATATGCTAACGAGACATGTTGCATTGCTAAACTAATTACGGTATGTGAAAATCAAGACTTGCATAAAAAATATCCCAATATAAGAGACAGTGGCGTCATTTTTCCTCAGAGCTTTCAGCTCTTTAATTGTGTATTCACTTTGTTAACTAGGTCGACTATAGTCAGTTTCAAATTTGGATTTTAGAAACGAACTTCAGAATATATATAACTTCACAGATTAGTTACAGTGTTCTCCCCAGGCTGTTTTAGCGTCGCGGTACCTCGACGCTATATTTTCTTCCCGAAACGTTATAATTATTTCCGCAACGCTATAATTATTTCTGCAACGCTATAATTATTTTAAGAATGTTATTTTTCTTGTTTCTATATGGCAAAGCCATGTCCTAAATTTTGAACTTTCATCTAATTACCGCTTATAATCATAAAAAATGTATCACCTTTAATCTCTTCAAGTCGGACAATAGACAATTAAGAGTGATCGAATAGGTGTTAATTGCTCTTTGGGGGATAACTGTTTTGATAGGAATACCCCAAGCTGTCATTTGTGACATGATTAATATCACATGGTCTGCAAAATATTACAGTAGTATTACTTTCTTTCTCTACCTATCACTTTTTGTAAAATGAGAGTGAAAAGTTTGATTATGAGCTAAATATGTTTTGGTCTTTCTTGAGAAAGTGATCATAATTGGCTTTAGTTTATGATTCATCCATTTTATGCATTAAAAACGCCATATTAATTCCAAATCTCTTGTCAAACATTGTTTATTTTCGTATTTTTCATTGCTTGTGGCGACATTTAATATTTTAGTGTAAACTACTGGTCAGAACCGGACCAGATATGACAAAAATCTGTATTTTACGATAATAACTACATTTGCACAAATGGCACAGTAGACAGAAAACAATGATACCTATAAAAGAGAAAACTAAGCATTAAGGTAGCACAATACAAAGGTTTTTCATCCCCAATCAGACATCTTTAAACTGATGTAATTCCACTCATCTTTCTTTAAATTTTATAAATGAGGTACCAAAAGAAAGAAGAAGGACCAATCTTTCAAATTGTGATAATTTCATTATGACATAATTATTACATCATTAATTGTTATGTAATTAGTTGCCATATTGTGATGTCTATACTTGAATGAATTTAGCTTCTTTGTTATTCATAGCATCCCAAAATATTTCATAGATTCGTGCACAACACAGTTTGACCTCCAAAACTGTGTCTCAGATTTTTCCTATTGTATTTCATTCTCTCATAAATCTTCAATGAAGTTTGCGACATCAATTCATAAGAGACCACTAAATTCAATTGGGTATAAAATTTGTTCTATTGATGTTTTTGGAAATCTGAGACACAGTTTTGGAGGTCAAGCTGTGTTGTACAAGAATATATAAAATATTTTGGGATGCTATGAAGAACAAAGAAGCTAAATTCATTCAAGTGTGGACATCACAATATAGCAACTAATTACATAATAATTAATTATGTAATAATTATGTCATAATGAAATTATCACAATTTGAAAGATTAATCTTTCTTCTTTCTTTTGGTACCTTATTCATAAAATATAAAGAAGGATGAAATGAACTACATCAGTTTAAAGTTGTCTGATGGGTAGTAACAAAATCTTTGTATTGTGCTACCTTAACAGACTTTTTGTTAGATAACTTTGTTAAGAAAGTAGAATATATATATCATTTTGATAAAAAGAAACAACTGAGACTGATTCATTGAATACCATGAACCAATATATTTCATAGATGATAAAGATTTTTTTTTTTTAACTGGGAAGGTAGGGTAACTGGAACCACACATATATTTTTATTTGGCCCAAGAGGAAAAAATAATTCTGGAACTATAAATAAATATAGAAAACATAAACTGAGAATACTGTTGTCATGGTTATAGTTTAATTGTATTCTCAGTTATGAATTCAACAATATTGACACAAAGAATAGGGTTGAAAAGAATATTTTATTCACCAAATAAGGACCTATAGCATACAAAAAATATAATACATTTTGTAATAAACAATAATGCATACATCATAATGGAAATAGAGTATTGCCACAATGCGACAAATTACATTAAAAAAAAATACATTTTTTTTTACGCCAAATGTGATGCTATCCAAAATTTCTGGGGAGAAGTTATTTTATAGGTAATTGATAACATAGAGAATATTTAACTACTATTTATTGTAAATTGCAATACATTTCACATTTGTTTCTGTTATAATAAATGGAATATATTTTACACCAGTTTTTCATTCATTGCTTTGAAATTGGTAAACTTAAAAAAACTTAAAAACAACATGCAAAACCATATAAACAGGACAACCAACAGGGTTCTCACTAAGGCGAGTCCATGAGTCCTGGACTCATCAAAATCTTTCTGGACTCACCATTTTAAAAACTGGTGAGTCCACAGATGCATCAAGATTGAAATATTTTGTATCAACTGAACACAGTTAAACACAAATATCAATATTTTATAGCAAAAGTTTATAAGTGATCTGAATTTAATGTCATTTCATTGCTCTATTAGGAAATGGAGACTAAAATATTACATAATATTGCAATAAATTATTTTCATCTTGCTGTTGGACTCATTATGGCCAAAAATGATGAGTCCCTGGACTCACCTTCAAAAATCCTTAGCGAGAACCCTGACCAAACGTCTAATCTATATAATAAACAAGAAACAAAAAACACTTAAAAACCACATCAACAAACAACAACCACTGAACTACAGGTCCTGTATATATTGTATTTATAGAAATACTTATCGTGTCCTAGGTTTGAGTCAACTAACCCTGCTCATTGCACGATCTGATTAATTTCCCATGTGGATAGCCCAGCAATAGATAACTTGCCCTGTGCATTGCACAACCTTAGTTACACTTCATGCCATATACATCAAAGTTTTTTTGTGTATTCGTTATTTTTCACATTGTGGTTAATATTCTCTTTGATTTCAAAACAGTTGCTCAATATACATTTTGATTATTTGCACCTTTGACAATACTGAACAAGTAAAAAATGAACGTTTCAAAATCTTATGTTTTTTGGGGTAATCCTTTCAAAATCATACACCATGATTCTTTAAATAAAGGCAACAGTAGTATACCGCTGTTCGAAATTCATAAATCTATTGAGAAAAAAACAAATCCTGGTTACAAACTAAAACTGAGGGAAACACATCAAATATAAGAGGAGAGCTACGATACAACAGAAACACAACACTAAAATGTAACACGCACAGAAACAAACTATAATATAACATTGGCCATTTTCCTGACTTGGTACAGGACATTTTAAGAAAAAATTGTGTATTGAACCTGATTTTACGGCTAGCCAAACCTCACGCTTTTATGGAAATGTTAAATATAACATTAAAATGACAACATTACAGACAGGACTACAGTACAAATAAATGCAAGAACATTCTAAATAGTGAATTACCAACTAATGCAGTATTGTGGTGTACAAACTATGGAATACTCACAATCTTTAAGATATTATAAAAACAAATTAGTTCACCTAAAAAATACTGATTTAACAGCATATTTTTACATTGCTAATTTTTGGGGCCCTTTATAGCTTGCTGTTCGGTGTGGGCCAAGGCTCCGTGTTAAGGGCCGTACCTTGACCTTTAGTGTTTTACTTTTATAAATTCTTATTTGGATGGAGGGTTGTCTCATTGGCACTCATACCACATCTTCCTATATCTATATATCTTATTTTTGTTTTCAGAGCCTAATGATGAAAGTGCTGCTAATGTAGATGCTGCTAAAACGTGGAGAGAAAATAGGGTGAAATTTGAAGAAATCGCTGCAAAAACTGTTCGCAAATCTTTAGGAATATAGTACATTCTTTATTACATCTATTTATAAAATTTAAATATTTTATTGATTTTTATGTCTGTTTCATAGTCATTGATGTGTACACTGGGCCCATGACCTCTAAAACTGAATAAAAATCTAAAGGATTTTATATAAAATAAATCAATGCATTACCTAAGTTTACACATCAATAACTTACAATTATAAATCCAAACATTTGTTATTATTTTCTATTTCTAAGAGTACCAGTAAATCAAATAAAGTAATTGTAACTAACTGATTACATTAAAATGTTTGTTAACATGTTAATCACATAAAAATAATATTATTATGTAATGCTCAAAGAAGAGGCATGTTTTTTTAAAGTGTTGATGATGGAGCTAGTCGTTAAATTTGAAAAAGAAAATAAGCCGAACTATTGCATTTATCATGAATATTAATTAAAGATACTGTGGATTCATTATTATTCATTGGATACCAATTTTCATGGGTTTTGTTGGTACAGGTGAAGCACAAATTCAAATCTTCAATGTATTCAACATTTTCTATAAGCTTTGTATGCAGAAATTAGCAAAACTAAGACCTCAAAATTCCATGAAAAATCAAGATTTCCCATGAAAATAAATGAATCCACAGTATGTTTTTACAGTTTAATAAGATGTGGTCTGCTGAGGGAACACATTGCAGTATAAGCAAACCAATTTATCCAATGGTCAATTCAATTATTCGTACCACACTGTGGCCACATAAATCTTGAAGGTGGGTCTCATTGGGGTCTAAGCGTGACGCAGGATTGCCGATTTTTTGTAAGCGTGACACGTGAAAGTAAAATTATTGTGTCGGGGAAAATGGGAAATGAGGTCTAGCGGGACCCGGGAAATGACAAAAAAATGAGAATTGCTTCCGTACATAGTGTAAGCGGGATACAGGAATTGGACAAAACAGTAAGCGGGATCCAGGATCGGAACCCCCCAATGAGACCCCCTTGAAGTATCTATCTATGCGCTAACTAGAGATGAGGAGTTACTTCATATTCATTTTCACCAATGTCTTGCAACATTGACATTTGTTCACACATCAGCAAATTGCATGACTTATACAGGATTAAATTTTCTGCATTGAAAAATAGGTTTTATTGTTGAAAAATAAAAATAAAATGGATCAGAATCTGGTTAAAAAGGTCACCATTTGGATTGCTGAATATTAAATCTTACAATTATAACATTTAATTTGAGATCATATGATGCATAATCATATGTCGAAGGAAGTACATAATGTTATCTTTTAATTGAGGTTTCCTTTTAAAAGAGGTGACTGCTCTGTTGCAGTAAATCATGTTTAAACTGAATATTTGTTGAAATCTTGTTTGCTTATTTTAAAATTTGAAATAACTGAAATATATATTTGAAAATATATATAACATGTTTTAAGGTGTATAGAATCAGAATTATGATTTAGTATTTGTATGTTGATCATATCTATATAATATATATGTAAAGTTTGTGCAATACAGATTTTTTATGATTGCTTGTTGTTGTGTTTGATAATTCCTCATATAAGTATTCAAAAGTAAAATCACAAAAATACTGAACTCCGAGGAAAATTCAAAAAGAAAAGTCCCTAATCAAATGGCAAAATCAAAAGCTCATTAACATTAAACCAATGGATAACAACTGTCATATATTCCTGATTTTGTACAGACAATTTGAACCGGGTTTTAAAGCCAGCTAAACCTCTCACTTGTATGACTGTTGCATCAAATTCTATTATATTGACAACAATGCATGAACAGAAAAAAAACAGAAACAATAGGTAAAAATGTCAAAAATAGGGGCAATGCAGTTAACATAGTGTTATAATCTTAATCACTTTAAAAACAAACAAATGTAACAAAGAAGCACAAAAAGGGAAACATAAGGATTTTGAGTAATTACATTATTTGTGCCCCAAATGAAACAAACTTTGTACTTGAATAACAATGAATATGAATAATCACATGGTATAACAAAAATGCTCACATAAATCTTAAACCAAATTGCAAGGTGCAAATATCGATATAGGAAGATGTAGTATGAGTGCCAATGAGACAACTCTCCATCCACAATTTATATAAGTAAACCATTATAGGTCAATGCACGGACTTCAACACGAAGCCTAGGCTTTCACAGAACATCAAGCTATAAAGTTCCCCCAAAATTACTAGGATAAAACCATTCAAACGTGAAACCAACGGTCCTCCCTATATAAAAAACAAACACTTATGAACCACATAAACAAACAACAACCACTGAACATCAAACAATTGCAGTGGGATTAAAACGTTTTAATGGTACCAAACCTTCTCCTTTTTCTGAAACAGTAGTATAACATCACAACATAGAAGAACTCACTATGAAATATCAATTGGAATGTCTTAACTCAATCAAAAAGATGTCAAATTTTGAAGAAAAAAAAAATATATTCGTGCATAGTCCATAGGTGCAAGAATATACAGGAAGTTGAAAAGTGATGAATGTGAAAATATCTATTTCCGTGTATATGTCTGAAACTAGAGGCTCTAAAGAGCCTGTGTCGCTCACCTTGGTCTATGTGCATATTAAACAAAGGACACAAATGGATTCATGACAAAATTGTATTTTGGTGATGGTGATGTGTTTGAAGTTCTTACTTTACTGAACGATTTTGCTTCTTACAATTATATCTATAATGAACTTTGCCAATTAGTAACAGAGAACTATATTTGGTAAAAATTTACATAAATTTACCAAATTAATGAAAATTGTTAAAACTTGACTATAAAGGGCAATAACTCCTTAAGGGGTCAATTGACCATTTAGGTCATGTTGACTTATTTGTAGATCTTACTTTGCTGAACATTATTGCTGTTTACAGTTTATCGCTATCTATAATAGTATTCAAGATAACCAAAAACGGCAAAATTTCTTTAAAAATTACCAATTGGAGGGCAGCAACCCAACAACCAGTTGTCCAATTCATCTGAAAAATTCAGGGCAGATAGATATTGACTTGATTAACAATTTAACTTCTTGTCAGATTTGCTCTAGATGCTTTGGTTTCATAGTTATAAGCCAAAAACTGCATTTTACCCCTATGTTCTATTTTTAGCCGTGGCGGCCATCTTGGTTGAATGGCCAGGTCATCGGACACATTTTTCAAACTAGATACCCCAAAGATGATTGTGGCCTAGTAGTTTCAGTGGAGATTTTGTAAAAGATTACTTAGATTTATGAAAAATGGTTAAAGATTGACTATAAAGGGCAATAACTCCTAAAGGGGTCAACTGACCATTTTGATCATGTTGACTTATTTGTAGATCTTACTTTGCTGAACATTATTGCTGTTTACAATTTATCTCTATCTATAATAATATTCAAGATAATAACCAAAAACAGCAAAATTTCCTCAAAATTACCAATTCAGGGGCAGCAACCCAACAACCAATTGACCGATTCATCTGAAAATTTCAGGGCAGATAGATCTTGACCTGATAAACATTTTTATCCCATGTCAGATTTCCTCAAAATGCTTTGGTTTTTGAGTTATAAGCCAAAAACTGCATTTTACCCCTATGTTCTATTTTTAGCAGTGGAGGCCATCTTGGTTGGTTGACCAGGTCACGCCACACATTTTTTAAACTAGATACCCCAAAGATGATTGTGGCCAAGTTTGGATTAATTTGGCCCAGTAGTTTCAGAGGAGAAGATTTTTGTAAAAGATTACTTTAATTTACGAAAAATGGTTAAAAATTGACTATAAAGGGCAATACCTCCTAAACGGGTCAACTGACCATTTTGGTCATGTTGACTTATTTGTAGATCTTACTTTGCTGAACATTATTGCTGTTTACAGTTTATCTCTATCTATAATAATATTCAAGATAATAACCAAAAACAGCAAAATTTCCTCAAAATTACCAATTCAGGGGCAGCAACCCAACAATCAATTGACCGATTCATCTGAAAATTTCAGGGCAGATAGATCTTGACCTGATAAACATTTTTATCCCTGTCAGATTTCCTCAAAATGCTTTGGTTTTTGAGTTATAAGCCAAAAACTGCATTTTACCCCTTTGTTCTATTTTTAGCCGTGGCAGCCATCTTGGTTGGTTGACCAGGTCACGCCACACATTTTTTAAACTAGATACCCCAAAGATGATTGTGGCCAAGTTTGGATTAATTTGGCCCAGTAGTTTCAGAGGAGAAGATTTTTGTAAAAGATTACTTTAATTAACGAAAAATGGTTAAAAATTGACTATAAAGGGCAATAACTCCTAAACGGGTCAACTGACCATTTTGGTCATGTTGACTTATTTGTAGATCTTACTTTGCTGAACATTATTGCTGTTTACAGTTTATCTCTATCTATAATAATATTCAAGATAATAACCAAAAACAGCAAAATTTCCTCAAAATTACCGATTCAGGGGCAGCAACCCAACAACCGATTGACCAATTCATCTGAAAATTTCAGGGCAGATAGATCTTGACCTGATAAACATTTTTACCCCATGTCAGATTTGCTCTAAATGCTTTGGTTTTTGAGTTATAAGCCAAAAACTTCATTTTACCCCTATGTTCTATTTTTAGCCGTGGCGGCCATCTTGGTTGGTTGACCGGGTCACGCCACACATTTTTTAAACTAGATACCCCAATGATGATTGTGGCCAAGTTTGGTTTGATTTGGCCCAGTAGTTTCAGAGGAGAAGATTTTTGTAAAAGCTAACGCCGGACGACGACGGACGACGGACGACGGACGCCGGACGCAAAGTAATGAGAAAAGCTCACTTGGCCCTTTGGGCCAGGTGAGCTAAAAAATGGTTAAAAATTGACTATAAAGGGCAATAACTCCTAAAGTGGTCATCTGACCATTTTGGTAATATTGACTTATTTGTAGATCTTACTTTGCTGAACATTATTGCTGTTTACAGTTTATCTCTATCTATAATAATATTCAAGATAATAACCAAAAACCGCAAAATTTCCTTAAAATTACCATTTCAGGGGCAGCAACCCAACAACGGAATGTCTGATTCATCTGAAAATTTCAGGGCAGATAGATTTTGACATAATGAACAATTTTATCCCCCATGTCAGATTTGTTCTAAATGCTTTGGTTTTTGAGTTATAAGCCAAAAACTGCATTTTACCCCTATGTTCTATTTTTAGCCATGGCGGCCATCTTGGTTCGTTGGCCAGGTCACCGGACACATTTTTTAAACTAAATACCCCAATGATGATTATGGCCAAGTTTGGTTAAATTTGGCCCAGTAGTTTCAGAGGAGAAGATTTTTCTAAAAGATTACTAAGATTTACGAAAAATGGTTAAAAATTGACTATAAAGGGCAATAACTCCTAAAGTGGTCATCTGACCATTTTGGTCATGTTGACTTATTTGTAGATCTTACTTTGCTGAACATTATTGCTGTTTACAGTTTATCTCTATCTATAATAATATTCAAGATAATAACCAAAAACAGCAAAATTTCCTTAAAATTACCATTTCAGGGGCAGCAACCCAACAACGGAATGTCTGATTCATCTGAAAATTTCAGGGCAGATAGATCTTGACCTGATGAACAATTTTACTGTGTGTCAGATTTGCTCTAAATGCTTTGGTTTTTGAGTTATAAGCCAAAATTTGCATTTTACCCCTGTGTTCTATTTTTAGCCATGGCGGCCATCTTGGTTGGTTGGGCGGGGCACCAGACACATTTTTTAAACTAGATACCCCAATGATGATTATGGCCAAGTTTGGTTAAATTTGACCCAGTAGTTTCAGAGGAGAAGATTTTTCTAAAAGATTACTAAGATTTACGAAAAATGGTTAAAAATTGACTATAAAGGGCAATAACTCCTAAAGTGGTCAACTGACCATTTTGATCATGTTGACTTATTTGTAGATCTTACTTTGCTGAACATTATTGCTGTTTACAGTTTATCTCTATCTATAATAATATTCAAGATAATAACCAAAAACAGCAAAATTTCCTTAAAATTACCATTTCAGGGGCAGCAACCCAACAACGAAATGTCCGATTCAACTGAAAATTTCAGGGCAGATAGATCTTGAGCTGTTGAACAATATTACCCCATGTCAGATTTGCTCTAAATGCTTTGGTTTTTGAGTTATAAGCCAAAAACTGCATTTTACCCCTATGTTCTATTTTTAGCCATGGCGGCCATCTTGGTTGGTTGGCCGGGTCACCGGACACATTTTTTAAACTAGATACCCCAATGATGATTGTGGCCAAGTTTGGTTAAATTTGGCCCAGTAGTTTCAGAGGAGAAGATTTTTGTAAAAGTTAACGCAGGACGACGACGACGACGACGACGACGACGGACGACGACGGACGCCGGACGCCAAGTGATGAGAAAAGCTCACTTGGCCCTTTGGGCCAGGTGAGCTAAAAAAGGAGTAAAATTACAAAAACTCGGAAGAAAATTAAA
Organism: Mytilus galloprovincialis; assembly: GCF_965363235.1. Taxonomy (NCBI): domain Eukaryota; kingdom Metazoa; phylum Mollusca; class Bivalvia; order Mytilida; family Mytilidae; genus Mytilus; species Mytilus galloprovincialis. The sequence continues at coordinate 19,602,899 of NC_134851.1, read as the reverse complement.
AAAAGGAAAGTCCCTAATCAAATGGCAAAATCATAGGTTTATACACAGAACGAATGGACAACAACCAATATTGGCTTTACTATATCTTGTGAAGTAGCTGTTGATCTAACAGAGTTCACAATCTAGAGCAGATTTAAAGCCATCACTCTGTTGTACTTACAACAGTGTCATCAACATGAGTCTAGTGTTTTATTGTAGACAATAAGAACGAGTTTAAATGTGTTTTGTTCCACTGGTTCCTCACTTTCCGACTACGTTTGATGATAGAAAGTAAATACCATTTTTGGCTGTTATTTAAGAAAATATCAGCAACAGAAGATTATCAAATAAGTCAGCATAGCCAAAATAGTCAGTCGATTTGTTATTGGAGTTATTTTTCTTAAATGGCATTTTTACCCTTACTGCGTTTTTTTACAAATGGGAGATCGGACTTCAGGACTCATATTTTCGTGTATTTGGGGACTTCAAGATCTCTTGTTTCCCTTGTTCATGAATGTGACATACCACATTAGACTATATTTGAACTGACACAAGCAACACGTGGAGCAGGATCTTCTTACTGTTCTAGAGCACCTGAGATAACCCACCGTTTTTGTAGGGATTCATATTGGCTAGTCTTTAGCTATCAGGCTAGTCTTTGGCTATCAATGTATAGTTGTGTATATTATTGTTTGTCTGTTTGTATTTTATTTCTTTTTAACCTTGGCAGAGTCAGTTTATTTCGACTTTGAGTTTGAATGTCCCTCTGGTATCTTTGGTCTTCGGTCCTTTTGTCCAACTTCTTAGACAGTTATTTTGAGGCCTGGTTTAAGTGAATAAAATATAAAGTTTTTATGTTTCATTCTAAAATAGCATTTGTTTCATGGATGGGTACCCCATATCCTTTGTTTTTTTACTAGAGAGAATGGAGTGTGATGTTTATTTTTGTTTGGAGCTTACAGTGTTCTCTTTGTAAACTGCACATTAAGTGATGATTGGAACCATTCAAATCACCAATGAAATTTAAGCGTTGAAATATTTAGAATTGTCTAATGTTACTTTTCGTTGGTCCATTACTCTTACAATTTCATAGATTTATAAGATTAACATATTTTTAAATTACCAGGCTTCTCATCCACAAAATATAAGGTTAATTAAATTTATTATGGCACAACTGATATATTTACAAATAAAGTAAAAGCACAATGAAACCAAACTACAAGGAAAATTTAACTCGGAATGTCCCTTATCAAATAACAAATCAAAAGCCCAAACACGTCAAACGAATGGAAAACAAGAATGTGTCCCCAGTACACGGATGCACCACTCGCACTATCATTTTCTACGTTAAATTGGGGTCAGAACTCTAATTTGGCATTAAAATTAGAAAGATCATACCATAAGGAACATATATACTAAGTTTCAGGTTGATTGGACTTCAACTTCATCAAAAAATACCTCGACCAAAAATTTTAACCTGAAACTTGACAGACGAACGAACGAACGGACGAACGGACTCACAGAGCAGAAAACATAATGCCCCTCTACTATCGTAGGTGGGGCATACAAAATTGTCATATTCTTGACAAAAAGAATCACAAATGATACCAGGCTCATAATAATCTACGTTTATAAATAGCAGGCATCCAAATTTTTGGAAAAAATAAATAAAAAAAATGATCTCGAAATACCGGAAAGTTCAAAACGGAAAAAGTCCTTTATAAAAAATCAAAATCGAAAGATCAAACAGATCCAACGAATGGATAACAACTGTCTTGTCCTGACTTGTTACAGTCATTTTCTTCTATCTAGAAAATGGTGAATTAAATCATCTGGCTTAATGGCCACCTAACTCTCTGATTTGTGTGACAGTCGTATGACGAATAAGTAAGCAAATAAGGAGACAAGCAATTAGAAATAAATCCCTAATGTAAGAAAACTGATCAAATTACATATTTGAGCTAGACGCGCTTAAGACATGTCTTGATCTATAATTACATTAAATAAAAATAATCAACAATTCAACAATATTTTATTCATTAATTTTCATTAATTGATTATTTTTATGTTAAAGCACTTTTTTCTGAGTTATTTATTTATATTTCATTTTACTGAATTTCATTTTTAATTTCCATCATTATATCTGCATGTAGCCCCATCATTATTTGCATTACAATGTATTCGAGATATATTGGAAGCCATGTAAATAAAAATGCACGCTTACTTTTCTTATGTTGTACTGTTACACCAATGTTCCAGGTTACGGCGAAAGTTTGCGCTTTTAAAAGAGTTTTACCTTTTTGAATCTTTGGTTCTCAGTGCTCTTCAACTTTGAACTTGTTTTGTCTCTCGAACTTTTTAAATCTGAGCGTCACTGATAAGTCTAATGTAGAAGAGACGCTCGTCTGGCGAATTAAATTATAAGCCTGGTACCTTTTGATAGCTATTATTTGTGTGTTTTTCTGTCCTGTATGTTCTACTATTTATTTGTATTGTTGTCCTGTCATGTAATGTTTTCATTTTAATGTTTTATTTAACATTGCCATAAAACAGGAGGTTTGACTAGCCGCAAAACCAGGTTCAACAAACAATCTTTCTTTAAATGTGCTGTACCAAGTCAAGAAAATGGCCAGTGTATATTATAGTTGGTTTCTGTGTGTGTTGCATTTCAATGTTGTGTTTCTGTTGTTTCGTTGTTCTCCTCTTATATTTGATGCGGTTCCCTCAATTTTAGTTTGTAACCCGGATTCATTTTCTTCTCAATCGATTTATGAATTTCGAACAGCGAAATGCTACTGTTGCCTTTATTTACCCATTATGTGTTCTACGTTTAGCTTTGCTTATTTGACTGTCAAAAATAAAACAAAATAAAACATATTGCTTCATTTCTGTTGATTTTTCTAATACCCGTAACGTTGTTAGTACGTGAAGTCATAGAAAATACTTTTAAATAAAATTCATCAGTAAAATTCATTCAGTATAATAAATAAAATACAACATAGCTGAGAGGGTGATAGAGAAAATTGGTACCACTTCGTCGCGGTTGACAATGTTTTCTCGGAATAACAATTTGCTCTATCACACTCTCATCTATGTATTATTTATATATTGTTATCATATGTCATTACATATCACTTCGCAATCAATGAATTATATAGCTGTATTTATTTTGTAAATACAACAGTTGTAACGATAATTACTGTAATTGGATTGATTCATCAATAAATCTTATGAAATACAATCAATGTTTTATTCACACGTTGTTGTCAATTTAATGGAATTTCATTCGACTGTCAAAGAGTGAGACTTTTAGCTAGCTATTAACCAGGTTTAATCATCAATTTTATACATAAGGAATTGCCTGTACTAAGTCAGGCATATGACAGTTGATTTCCTTTCGTGTTAAATGTGTTTGAGCTTTTGATTTTGCCATTTGATAAGGGACTTGCCGTTTTAAATTTTCCTAGGAGAAATGATATTATTTTACTTTTACCATCATATTTAAGACTATTCTTCAAATTTATAATTGCACTTACACAATGTATGTGTCTTAAGGTGGTACCTTACACTACAGGGAGATAACTCTGTAAAATCAGCTAAACATTTTCATTACGTTGTGTTGTTAAGGGAATTTTAAGCTTCTCAATGATCAAAATTAGTGTTTGTCAAACTGCTATATAACCAGTGTAATTTTTCTGATAAAGTGGTTGGTTCAAATTTTTTGAAATTTTTATATTTTTGTCAAAGGGTTAAAGTAAATACTTTGTTAAAATTTTATGAAAATTAAACGAGCCAAAATAATTTCAGTGAAGGTGTTTGGTACCACCTTACATGACTAGTTGGTTTTATCCAGATACTTTTGTCTTAATGAGTGCTACTCAAATGATGCGAATTGCTTCGCCAATATTCTTTTAATTGGAAATAATATAGAAACTTTCGATCGTTATGCTCTAATAATGAAAGCTTTGCTTGGTGTAATAATCACTACTTTTTGGCTAACATAACTTTCGAGAATATTCATGCAGTAACAATTTTTGGCAAATGTCAAAAGGCACCAGTTTATTTTGCTAGTTGCGATAGCTATTGAGTACCTGGCAAATGCTAAAACTACTACATAATCATGTTCATCGGGTATATCCCAAACTTTATACATCCAGTTAAATGTATATACTTATATGGTAAAAGCCTAACTTTTGGTTAAATAATTGTTTTAATATAGAATTCTGATGTGTTAAGAATTTAATTAAAAAAAAAAAAAAAAAAACAATTTTGATAACACTTTCGGTTCAGAATTGCACTTTAAATGAAATTGTGTACTTTAATCAGGTTTAGGAATTTTTGTCAAATGCTGAGAGTCCTTAGGTATTTTTCTAAAGATATAAGGTTGAATATTTTGTACATTTCATAGATTGCTTCAATGGGGCAAAGGTCATGTATTAAAATTGAATCAGATTCTAGATTTCTTCTTTACTTACGATTTGAGTCTCAAATAATGACATTGCTAAATAAAAGGTAATAGTCCGAGTCACAATTTTCCCGCCATTTTTAAAAAGTAAAATATCTTAAAGAGATGCATAACCTAGCAATATTTGAAGCTTATTTTGTTCCTTAACGGATGCTCTTCTGATTTATAGTATGCATTTTCAATTTTAGATTTTCTTAATTTCACTTAAGTACAACCTTTCTTTCCGCGCCATTTCAAAGTTATATGCAGATTAAAAGTAAGTCTTGAGTACCAATCTGTAAGCCTTCTTCGATAAGTTGTACAATCTCTGGATCGATTCCACTGCAGTTGGAAATTTTGTCACCACGTGCATCACCGGCCCAGAAGTCAGGGGTTTTGTGTTAACATGGATATTTTTTTTACTCTAAATGTCCTGTTTTATTTTTAAATCTGCAACATTTTGTTTGATTAAATCCAACTGCATGGGTAAAACAATGTGTCATTTAAGATTTCAACATAAATTCAAGGAATTGTTTTAAAAGAATATTATGTTGAATGAGAGTTCCTGTTGAAGGTAAATCAAGAAAAGCGTTTCGAACGCATGAAATTATTAAACGTGTTGTTTTCAATTTTTTACATCACTGGGTCGATACCTCTGCTGGTGGACTATCAGTCCCCGAGGGTATCATCAGCTCACTAGTCAGTACTCTGGTACTGACATGATTTAACAAACTTTTCTAAAATTGTCCGTTTATAAATTTTGAAATTATTAAGAAACTAAGGTTTCAACTCCCTCAGGCAATGTTGACTTTAGATGAATTTGGTTAGTTATTATATTTTCGAACGCATGGAATTATTAAACGTGTTGCTTTCATTTTTTTTTTTATTTCAATTAATATTTGAAAATAATTATATTATGATTACATTTCCATAGATATTAAGTGCCGACAAGTGTAGGAAAATTACATTTAACCTAAAATAATTATTTATAACATAATTATTTTCGATTAGAGTAAAAGCTGTTATCCGTATTACTATGTAACAGAGAACACAACGCCAATCGACTATATTGAAACAAAAATTTAGATTGAAAATAAGTATATATTGGCGTAAGATGTGGTAAGAAATGAATATGTCAAATTCTATTTTCTGATAAAATACACAATGAGTGATCTTTTATTTGCTTTATCCGAATGATAGGATAGAACAATCAACAGTTAAGATACATAATTCAACTCTTTTATCCGGGCAGAAAGTTGTTTGTTTTTAACATTTCAAACGCAATAGTGAAAGCCATACAATGACATAAAACTCAATATAAGGTGTTATATGACCATTGATTTCCCCCTATTAGTCTTTGTTAAATTTACACTTTTCAAAAATATACACCATTGTTTCAAAAAAGGAAATACTTATCATGAGTAGGATTAAGAACCTACAACTGTCAAATTCAAGGAATAGTTTTTTGACCTATTTTCGTATGCAACCGGATGTGACGTACACCTAAATACAGGAATAAATTAATAACAACAAAAACATAGTAAACAGCTTCACCAAAAGCGACTGATACGATCATCTTGCTCAAATAAAAAATGTTTACAGAATGGAAAAGATACCAAAATCTTCGTTTTTCACTTTTGGTTTTCATGATCTTTTGATGAAGGATGTTGGCAGCTCTGTTTTGAAATGTAAAACGTTTAAAAAGACTGTTATAAATTGGAAGACATAAATAACGGAACTAAAAAAGCAGAAAAATGAAAGGTCCGAGTTCTTGTTGAAGAGATATAAACCATTCAAATTTGATGCTAAATTAATCGCTCTAACTTTTAATACATTCAACAAAAAAAAAAAAAAAAAAAAAAAAAAAAAAAAAAAACAATAAGAATTTTACAAATGTTTTAAAATAACCTTTATAAATTTTATTTTTTCTAATTATGAAATGAAAATAGGGGTCAATTTGGTAAATTTTATTTTGACACTACTTCTAGGGGATTCTTTATAATTATCTGACAAAGTGTAAAAAAGATCAGAAAAGCTCCTAAGCGAATCATTGCTGCTACTAATTTGTTAATCACTTATGTAAAACTCACATTGAAAGGGTCGTTTTGGATTATAAAGTCAATATTCATTTGCTGCATCAATTGAGAGTTGACAGACTAGTGGTCCTTTTTGATGAACTTATTAGCTAGAATCCACTGAAACTGATTTGGATTAGTTTATGCTATTAACTATAATTAGCACTTTCCACTTTTAATGGGAAGGATTGCAATGATACGCTGATGCAAACAAGAGTTTGTTCTATATTAAACGATATATTTGATAATGTTTTTTTTTAAATAATTGATATAATATTATTGATACGAGAAGGAGGTTAAAACGTAAATGCGTTTGTTATAGTCAGATTGTCAGAATTTTGAATTATTAATGCTCTTCAACTGCATTATTGATTTTTTTATACTTTTATTTTGATTTCACCGTTGAGTCTTTTGAAGACAAAAAGCGTTTCTGGCGTACACAAAATTTATTCCTGGTATCTATGATGAGTTTTAAAATACTGTTTTGTTACAAAGAACATATCTATGAAATATATGATTCTCATACTAGTAGTTATGTTTTTTATATTTGTGTGTCTGGTGTGTCTACACTTCTAAGCATTTGAGAAAAGAGTATATTATCATTGATGTTTATGATTCAGAAAACAACTTGAGAAACACATTATAACTATTTGCAGTACTTACAAAGCATAAAAAAAATACCGAACTCAAAGACGAATCAAAAAGTAGAATTCAATATATAAAACTTACAAAATCATACACTATCAATCATCAGAACAAAAGAAAAATAATTGCCATACTTCTGACTTTGTACATCTTGTTCGAAGACAGCCTGATTTTCTGAATAGCTAAATAAAGGCAAAAGTTGTATACCAGCTGTTCAATAGTCCTTAATCATATGACTTTGAACATGTATTTTCTAAGAAAATGATTGGTTGAACTTGGTTTTATGAATAACTAAAGAGTAAAATCACAAAATACTGAACTCCGAGGAAAAATTGGAATATTCCTTACTTGGTACAGACATTTTCTTATGTAGAAAATGTTGGAATAAACCACAACGAAGTACTTTTTCCTGTCGCAAGGGATCTTGCATAATGATACAACTCCACCTACATCAAATTACGAAGATTTTCAGCAATTTCAATTGTTAATCTGATTGTAAATTTAATCAAATTGTTTTCACTGATTCTTTTAATAGTAGTCCGCTTGCGTAGGTGTGATAATTGAATAGCAGTTAAAACGATATATAACTACGTAGGACTATCTAAAAGTAATAAGAAGAGCAAATAATCAACTGTGAAATCTGATTTTAATTCAAATAAAAATATTTCTTTATGCTTTGTGAACATTCTAAAATGCCTGAAGTAACAATTAAAATTACAACGTCTGTTATATTTTGAACGAATCCTGCGATCAAAATGACATTTTTGTTGGTGATTATTGCAAGGAAATCGAATAAAACAATTAGAAGAGTTTTAATCGTCAAACGGTTGGTTTTCTGTAATAAGTTTGCTGCATACCTAACAGGTCTTATAGGGCCTCCTCTAAGTACAACGTCTGTTGTATTGTGAACGAATCCTGCGATTAAAAAGGACATACCTGTTGATGTTACTTGCAATGATATTGAATAAAATCATTATAAAAGTAAATCTACATTCAATTTTTCCATATTCCAGCAAAATATGCAGTTATCAATTACAGGTGTCACACGTGACTGCCTATTTGTTCCAACCTTGGAAAGAACGTTACATAACCTTTCCAATTATTATCTAGGTGCCTATTAACCGGCTACACTTCTGTCCTTATCCAACATACCAAATATAAAATTTTCAAGAAGTACTCAAAATTTCCCTTCTTACATCCCGGTCGATATGCCTTGCAAACCTTCTCAAAACATTGAAAGTGCATTATTAATCGTTTAATATAAAATCAAACAGACATAAACGCTATCTATTTCTATTTCTATTTATGTTTATAGATATAGGAAGATGTGGAATGAGTGCAATGAGACAACTCTCCATCCAAATAACAATTTATAAAAGAAAACCATTATAGGTCAAGGTACGGCCTTCAACACGGAACCCTGGCTCACACCAAACAGCAAGCTATAAAGGGCCACAAAAATTACAAGTGTAAAACAATTCAAACGGGAAAACCAACGGTATTATCTTTATAAAAACGAGAAATATATCGGATTATATGACCGTTGGCAATCTTCGCAGGTCACCTCTGTAGTAAACTAGATGGCGACTAAAATACAGACGAAATGCTGTTATATATTATTAGGTTAAAGCTTTCTAAATGTGTTTTTTTTAATTTTTATAATTTGGATATACATTTTTGTGTATTATAAATCAAATATAAGAAATAAATATGACAGCGAATGCCCTTTCAAATACATGTTGTTAAACATTTGTCTTATTCGGATTAATGCCACATCTCCGGATATTTAATTTAAGGAATGATTTTTTTTTTACTGTCTATGAAGAAATAACATAAAACTGTGGTGCACACTGAATGATCTGCGTAGCGGGTTATTTTAAAGTGTGCGCCACATTTTTTATGTTATTTCTTCACAGACAAATAAATATTACAGTCATTCCTTATAATCTAATTATAAATTTCATTTTAAGAAGAAGTAAATCATGAAAAACGTTAATGACGTCACGGTCACATGACAAAATTATGTCAACGAGCTGATAGACATAACGCCGTCAGCTAATCAGAAGTCGCGTAACATTCAAAATTAAATTATCAAAAATAATAACAATAAAAAAACCAACCATAATAGCTTTGAAAAAACATTGACTCCACATGCTTTCATGAGAAGCTAAATCATACGTGATAACTTTTAAAACAAATCAAATGAAGAGTTTGATTTAACTCTTAACTCTGTAATTTAGCCTGATATCTTATTTATAATGATACGATTTATATTCCTTTTTTGCAGTTTTATATATCATATATGTAGTGTGTACAAACTTATTTTAAGCAGAAATGCTGACACATGTGAAATAAAGTATCATAGATATATGAAGATGTTGTATGAGTGCAAATGAGACAACTATCCGTTAAAGTAATAATTTATAAAAGTAAACCATTATAGATCAAGGTACCGCCTTCAACACGCAGCCTTGGCTAACACCGAACATGTTATTATATTGTTAGCTTAGTATTTTCTTGCTAGATATTAAACCAACTAAACCTATAAATGCCAATTAACGGATCAAATAAGCCTTAGCGGGTGAATCGACTATGATTTAGTTATACAGGAAATTGTAAACTTTATGTCCAACAGGGCATAATTAAAAACAGCATGCAGATCTAGTTGTTTAGATTAAAACATAATCAAAACTGTAATAAGAAATTGTAATTATGGATTTCGTAATCTATTTTTTATTAATCGGAGCCTTTATTACTCTCCGTCAATGTATGTATGCAATACTTTCATTTTAAAATAACTAAGAAATCTTAGAGAAAGTAAGACCCAGTAAATACCGAAAGCAGAATCTATTATATGTCCCTGTATGTCCATCTGTCAGTTTGTTCACCACGTTTCTGAATTTGTTAGATTGATGAAGTTTACAATGCAGTTTTTGTCACATTAGCTTGAAACTAACGTGTAGTGCAATGTTTATCATACTATGGAAAATTACGGTTATCATGTCTATCTTACTGTTCATTGAACCTGGAAATGCAGATAATTAAGGAATGACTGTAATGTTTTTTTTCTGTCTATGAAGAAATAACATAAAAAAATTGGTGCACACTGAATAACGCGGGTAGCGGGTTATTTAACAGTGTGCACCACATTTTTTTTAATGTTATTTCGAATAGACAGAAAAAATATTACAGTCATTTCTTATAATTTAAATTCTAAATTCCATTTTAAACTATAGAAAACCATGAAAAAACGTTGATGACGTCACGGTCACATGACTAAATGTCTATTGGCTGATAACAAAATAACGTCAGCCAATCAGAAGACGCGTTACATCCAAAATTAAATTATTGTGTAATACTTTGAAACCAGTACATTCCCAGGCTTACGTTTTTGTTAAGGCAGCTAACCATAAAGTCGTTGTCACATTTCAAGGTTCACAAAACATGCAAATGTAGAAGTGCGAGCGAGACCTGTTATGGAAACCGATAATAATAAAATTATACTCTTTAGAAAAATTGCAGGTGAAGTTCATCTTGAAGTCAACCCTTCATTGAATTTTTCTGACATGCTAAGAAATTAGTTATGAAGCTTTAGAAATCCATCATTTAAAATAAGGCAAATTTCACCATTTGTTTTAATCAGGTGTAAACATCGGACAGATGAATAACAAAAACATAGCATTACTCCAGGGTTATAAAAACATCTCCGCTCAAAACACATAAGCGGCAAGCGATTATAACGATAATGACCATTATATGATTGTATGAAAAAACTACGTTAGGGACTATAAAAGAAATGATTTTTTTTTCAAATACAGAATTAACGGCTCATACTTTTCAAATAATTAGGATTATCTTTTAAAAATATCAGTACTGAAACCTTAAAATTGTTATTCTTTTTTGTTTCATTGTCAGTGTTATATTTGACAGTGCATTGGGGTATCATTAACTTCATCCGTGGCAAACGAAAAATTATTTGACTACAAAAGTATATGCTTTCAAATGATTATTCGTATCTCAGTAATGCAAAACATGTCATAAAACGTCAATAAAAGTTCTTTATACTGTACAGTTAGATAGTGCTATAATCGAAAAAGGGTTGTTTTATCATCAGAAACAGTACGCGTTAATCAATAATTTAGGAATATAGTCTTTTTATGATACGCTTAAGTTATACATGTTCGAAAATTCCGTTCAAACATAACATAATACATGTAATAACATGTAATAACGACCGTTTAATAGCAAAGCAACATACTCTACAAAAATATCGGCAAACTTCACCGAGTTAAATGCAAATACGATATTCAAATTAAGATATTACCAATGATAGTTCTTCAGATTTGTTTTTTAAGATTGGTGATGCGCATGCGTCAAAGACAAAACGACTGACTGTTTTATTGGAAGTATTCATTTTGCTATAACTTCTATATTACAGCTTCTTTAACCTTTACAGGGAATACAGTCAGTTTTTATTTACTAATTAAATCAGGTAGTGTGATCGTTGTGATTTTGATAACATAGCTGGAATCTATTCCTAAGGTAAGAACGACGTTTTTATTTCTATTTTTATTTTTATTTTTTTATCTTTAGCAGATATATTCAATTGAATGGAACAACATTTATAAATAAAAGTTCATCATGATAACACGACGTCCAATTCAATCATTCTAATGCAGTTTTTCCATTTGAAAGCTTGTAACCTAAATTTGAAAATATTATAAAAAAAGTCCCTAAAATATATATTTTTTTTAAAATGTATTTCCACTGAAGGTTGGGGAATAGTAATGACATTGCGTTTCTGATAAAAAAAAATTGTTCCTGGATAGTATGTCAAGAAAAGGTTCTTCTGTGGACAAAAGCCAACATTTACAAAAAAAAAAAAAAAAAAAATGAATGATCGGTACCTAACTTTAAATAAGCTTGCTACTTCCTAAATTCAAATTTACATATTGCAGTATTGACTATTCTGTTGAAGTTTGTTTGATTTATATGCTATAATACGTTATATACGTTTGGCTTTCGACATCATATATTTCAATATGACGTTTAGAGCGCTATTCCAGAAATACGTAACCTGCGAACAGATTGTTTGTGTTAGTTTTGGACAATAGATTTGTTTTCAATATTAAGAAACTGTTCAACATACACTGGACGTAAAATGTACTTATGTTTCTCGTTCACACATTTACGTATTTCGTTTATAAGATTTTTAATAATAATGCCTGATAAACATAAATTTACTCATCATAGATACCAGGGTTAAAATGTAAACGTCAAATGCACAAATCGTTTTCCCAAGACTCATCCGTTATGCTCCGATCAATCGTTAAATTAGTCTACAAATATAAGTCTTATTATTATTTACAGTATATACAAGAGATATTGAAAGCTAAATCTAAAAAAGAAATGAATATTGTTACTCTAGTAATGTGATTTGTAGAACACGTATGTGTTAGTTTTGGACAATAGATTTGTTTTCAATATTAAGAAACTGTTCAACATACACTCCACTCGACGTAAAATGTACTTATGTTTCTCGTTCACACACTTACGTATTTCGTTTATAAGATTTATGATAATAATGCCTGATAAATATAAATTTACTCATCATAGATACCAGGATTAAAATGTAAACGTCAAATGCACAAATCGTTTTCCCAAGACTCATCCGTTATGCTCTTATCAATCGTTAAATTAGTCTACAAATATAAGTCTTATTATTATTTACAGTATATACAAGAGATATTGAAAGCTAAATCTAAAAAAGAAATGAATATTGTTACTCTAGTAATGTGATTTGTAGAAAACGTATGACATTAGATTTTAAATCGTGTTGGTATGCATTTGTCTTATTACGTATCAATTCGAAACCAAGGAATAATAACTTTCAAATAAGTAAATAATTGTTTTAAGTCATGAAAGTTTTGAAACGATTTTGCATTATTAGTTCATCATGTCACACGATCGACGCTGTCGGGTGACATATTGCGTTTCCTCTGTTTCTGTTTCCGTATTACTATAAAAAGTGGAAGATATTAGCAAGCAAAATCGAGGGAATTGTTCAAATGATGATACAATCATGAAAATTACCACAAAGCATCATTATTATATACTTTTTAAGAAATGACTGCTGGCCATTAAAAAAAAAATTTTTTTCAAGATGGCCACGGCCATTTTTTTAAATGGCTGTTTTCTTCAGTTTGAAAATACTGGTTTTTCAGGAAAACTTTTCTTTGAACTTACTTTAGTAAAAACCAATTATCAGGTTTGGCGGCTGCCTTCCTTACATCACATATTTATTAAAAAATGAATATTTGACATATCTAGTATTTGCGCATGCGCGAAATGTTACAAAATTCTTTCAAAAACATTTGAAGTATTTACTATATATTTATTGTTTTTGGATTGCTAATGATATTATGAATTGGTTTAATAACATTTTTCAAGGTTATGATACATATGTGTTTAACACTTTTGCGCATGTGCAAACTATTTATAGACATCAATAGCGATTTGTATGCACTACCAGGCAATTCTCAGGTATTCGATGGATAAGTCGAAAAAGTGGTGAATCCCGGAGAAACATCAATTGTAACAGCAGATAAGCCACTTTTGGAAATGCCTAAGCAGATTCACTGGGAATGGCCTGATTTTTACGTAAAATATAAATTTATCGAAATGTTTGGTGGATTGCACATTGAAATGACTTGTTATAAAACTCTGGGTGATATATTGCGTGATAGGGGATGGACATGTTGTCTTACTGAAGCCAATATTGCAACACCAAGAACAGCAGATTATTTTTATGTATGTTCAAATGTACCTAGGACTAGACAGGCGCATCAGACAACTGCATGTATTTTGCTAAAACTGTTAATTTCGGATTACGAAAGCTAAACTCAGAATGTATAATTATGTCATGACTCTGTGACGTTCAATGATTTAAAAGACTGGTGTATAAAGTCATCTCGACCACAGTTTCATTCCTGGCGTTCAATTATAAATTGAGAACTTCTTCTGATTTTGGTATAATGCTCATTTCATGAGTGAGATTTCGTACTTTACAAACAGTCCATATAAAGCATGATGGCGTATTGTTTTAGGTCTTGATCGTGTAAATTATTCTCGATCGTTACCGACCCATCTCCAAGATATGACTTCCCTTCCCGAACATTACCCACAGGTGGCAATGGAATTTGAAAATGATAATTTCACTGTAAATTTCTTCCTTATAACACAATTGATCAGGCACAAAAGCAGAATAATGCAATTGTGAACGGCGATGTTGGTGCCATAGGATTAACCGAAGATCCAATTTAGACAAATGGATGGTAGCTGGACCAGGAGTCAGTATACTAGAAGATGAATTTGAAAAATCTTATGGTTTGGGTCATTCTATAACAGATGAAAGACCTAATGAAGACTCTACGAAAACACAAAACGATGTCTTTAAACAGCTTTAAAGACTTTATAAAGTGATGGGCGAGTTTGGAAATTTTTTTGTAGAAGAGTCGTCAGATTTGTAAAAAAAATACTCCATTTAGGAAAATGTTGAACAGGTTAGATATGTAAATAAACACCAAGATATTGTTCCAAACAATACGAAGATCTTTTGAAGCAAATGCAAAACTAAGGAGAACCTGCTTTTTATAACCAAATAAAAAATAACAACTTCTTTTTTTGGTCGCAATATGAAACTAGAGACGTCTTTGTCAAAAACAAAGCTAGAGAACCTTAAAAGTGATTGCGATATCTTTTCTAGACTTTTCATTTCTTGTCACAGTAGACAGTTTTACTTGGGATATTTCTTTATCCATAAAAACCAAATTTCTCCTCCGTCTTTATCTCAGGATGTTTCTTGAAATAGTGGTTTTAAATCGCTGCATATGGGTTTACTTGAAACATTCTGAGATTTTCTGATCCAAATTCGGACGCATTTATCGTTGATGGGGCAGCAATGGTTAATTCCAGGTCACAAAAATATGACGTGATTATGCAAATGATGTCATACTGCCTTACATAAAAAATCTTGCATCGAAAAGTATTCGAGAGTAGACATTGTATTTGATGTTTACTAAATGAATAATTTAAAGGCTGTGACAAGACAAAGGCAAGGTTTTTGTGACAGATGGAAAGGTGTTTGTTCTGGTAGAACGCCAAGGGTTTGGAGTAATTTTCTCTGTGAAGATGACAACGAAATGAAACTGTTGAAGATTCTTGCTGACAAAATTGCTTCTTAAGAGACTAATTAAAATGTGTATGTTACTCATGGTAAAAATGTTCTTTTGCAATTTCAATAAGAATATTTCCTATCTAACCCTTGAAATAATGAAGAAGCAGATACACGCATGTTTGTCCATGTTCGGCATGATTATGAAAAGTGTTGTAAAATAAAATTAGTACTGACACAGATGTAATAGTATCAAGAATAACAGTAATCGCAAAACAAGGTAGAACACATTGTGGATAGGTTTTGGAAGGAATAAAGACTTTTGATGGATTCCGGTACGTGACATATCAAATGCTTTTGGTCCTTGTGTAGCTGCTCTTCCTTTCGTCCATGCATTCATTGGATGTGACACTTTGTCGAATTGTCGTGGGAAAGGGAAAAGGTCAGCTAGGCTAACAATGTAAGGCTTTTCAGATGTAAAGGACGTTTTTTTTTGCTTAAGTATGAAGCGATGCACGATGTGAATTGTTTGCCAGGAAGCAGCGGCATTGTGATGCAATTCCGCCTACAAGAGGTGCTTTTCCAGAGCACATCAAAAGAGAAGTTAATCAAGGAGGAGTTGTTTGGGCTCAGCCTGATTCATGTTTTCGACAGGTACATGTACCAATTCATGAACACTGGGGTTGGATGAAAGAAAGAATCAATGACAGTTTGAAACCGAAATGGATTTCTGTGACTGCCGTTGCATCCTCGTGTCAGGAACTTTTGCAATGTGGAGGCAAAAATCCAGCTGTGTTGGTAACTGTAAATGCTACCGTTCAAAACTTCCTTGTACGGGTTGTTGTATAGGCAATTGTCAGGTAATTATAAAATGAGCAACCTGTCTTTCTTACCAAACTAGGCATTTAAACTTAACAAAGAGTGTTATCACTTGTTAAGTTGATGGTAATTATAAAAATATTTTCTACGTATTTGCCTCCATTTTTGAACCGGAAATCACTATTTTTCTTCATTTATGTGTTGTTTTGTCGTACTTAGGAACTGTTTTTAACGTTTTATCATAACTAACATTGGATTATACCTATAACACATGTTTCAAGGATTTACATCCCTTGTGAAGTTGCTTGAAAGTATAAAAATTGAAATTTTTGACTTTTTTGCCGGCATTTTGAAACCGGAAGTCACCTTTAGTTTCAGTAATGTATTGTCTAGTCGTAATTTAGGAACTGTCATTTACTTTTTATCAAAATTAACATTGGATTTTACATATAACACACCTTTCAAAGGATTAACGAATTATTGCCAATTTGTAATGACGTCATTTCCAAAATGTGTGATGGCCATCTTGAAAAATAGATTTTTTTTTCTGGCCAGCAGCGGATTTTTTATAAGTATCATTTAGTCAATCTTTAGACCAAATTCCATGCTTGTATCACGATTTGCACAATTATGTCCATAATATCTCCCACTAAAATCATACTTCCACCTATTTTGTCTGAGAGCTTTCTCAGAGCTAATACAACAAATCTTAATGATTGATTTCTTCTAAGATCTTAACTGCCAATAACCCTTTCCAAGCACATGTCAAATTTATACATGTTTATTGATTATTGACAGACGATTGTGACAATCTTTAAATAACTGTCATTAAAAGTTTTGAAATGATCACCACTGCCATGGAAACCAACAAAACATTTAAACATTTCTAAATATTCCAGACGTAATGAAAATTAATTTTAGACTGACAAGTTATGAGTCTTTTGATTTGGAATACCATTATTGGCCGCCGTTGAAATATTCTGATTTATTTCAAACTGATTGGAATATAAATTTAAACTGGCGTACTTATTTTTATACACACACATATATATATATATATATATATATATATCTCGCATTTGATATTGGAATTATTAAAATGGTTGCCATAACAGTGCCAATTGGGCGGCTGACATCTGCTATTACTTGCAATATCAACACTTGTTATAGTTATTATTTTTAAACGCAACTAATGTGCTAAAATCTTTCTTTAAGGTCACCTTCACATGTAATAGCCTTTACAAATATTTACCGAGAGTCTCCGTCTGAAAGTGTAGCATACATCAATAACCAATCATCTTAAATTGAAGTCGTTAAGTCCAAGATAATCATATAGATCAAGTGAAGCGATTTTAAAAGATAAATACTCAATAGTTCACAAATTGATAAGAAATAGAAATGCAGACCTGCTGTTTTTTTTTTAAATTGCATATATAATAGAATATAAAAATGAAATTTTCTGTGAAAACATAGATTTGTGTGTCCTTATGCAAACATGGGTTGACAAAATCTGGACATAATCTTGCTTAGTACTGAAAAGATGGCTTTGAACATTTCTAAAGGCATAGTAGTGAAAGGTAAGCGATTCAGGATCTCGTTTAGTTGTTAATTTATTATTAAGTGTTGCCCCTTGAATTTTCTCTGCTACCTTGAAGTTGTCTTTTCCTTTTTAACTGTACATGCATGCTTTCCCCTTTTCCCCTTGTCTATCATACACTTATCGTTTGTTGAACAAAATATATATAGATTACTTTAAAGTACATAATCTTAATTAATTTCACAGATTATGGGAAAGTGCGGTAACAATTCCTTGTTACTATACAACAGTTCCGGTGACGATCTGTGTAAAAGCGTAAGTATACTTAAACAAACATTATCAAGTAATAATAAACAATTATGGCCTTCATGCAAAAAGTGCAAAAATACCAAACTCCGATGAAAATTCAAAAAGTTTCTATGTATCAGAAAATCAAAAGCTTTAACACATCGAGCGAATGGATAAGAACTGCATGTCATATTCCTGGTTTGGTACATGAGACAATATCTGAAAAAGTCTAATTTTTGGAAATAAGAAAAAACAACAAATTTTTTTTTAGACCCAGTATTTTAATAGCACAAATCGAAGAACACACATTGGGGATCTAGGAACTGTTGTCTGTAATTCAAACAATTGTTTAATAAGGAAACAATGGCTATTTTAAAAATGGTACAAAAAAAATCCAGTTCTTTCCTGTTACCAAAGTGAATCAATTTTAAAAAGTTTCTAATGGGAATAAGGAATAAGTTTAAGACACTATTTGTGGTTTACTAGTATATCCTGCAATAGTTTATCAAATGCCAATTATTGATTTTAGCATTTGCAATACAAAAGGTTTAGAAATATACGTAAATATAGTCAGATATGTCGGTAACATGAAAGAATCTTGAGTAACAGCACAACGGTAACAGGACAGAGTTGGTAACAGAAAGGATTTTTCTGCTTTACTTTAATGTTTAAGAAAAACACACCATTTTAAATTGGTCACAATTGGAAGATAACAGCAAACAATGTCATTTATCCTTTGAAACTGTATTTGCAAGATGAAAAATCTGCCTAGGTAATGAAAAATTCTAAAATAAATTCCTTCCTGTTACTATCTACTATACTAGAATTGCACAATGTTCTCTGCTGTTATCAAAAGCAAAAAACCTATTTTTTTATTCAATATACTGTATATTATTTTGAAATTTATTTAATATGGTGGTGATAACTTATATTAAATGAAATGGTTGGCATATAGTAGATTAACTTTTCGATTCTTCAGTAAAATTGTCTTGAACATCCTTCCTGTTACTGATGATGATTATGCTGTTACTTTTTATCAGGTAACATGACAGAACGTAACAGAAAGGAATTACGCGATAGTTTTTGTCCTTTTTATCACATTAAATGTAAGTGTATTTCCTGTGACATATAACTTTTAAAAAGATGATATAAAAACACACTTAATGCTGTGGTGCACACTTAAAAATATTTTCAGAAAGTCTAAGAAAAGGCTGTAACAGGATAGAACACCAATAAGTATTTTTCTATAAATTCTTACCTTGGATGGGCTTGAATTTTCAAACCTGGCCGCCTTTCCAACTATTTCTTTGTACTAATGCATTCAGGAAATGATGCTCTTCACAATACATAATGGGAAAATAACTCTTGGTCTTGTAAACGTTTCCACAGGTAAAAAAAACCCAGTGGTAACAGGAGGGAAATCATCCCTGGGGACAAATTTTTTTCTGATAAAATTTGCAAAATTTTATTACATGCTATAGTTATAACATAAAAAGACAAATTAGGGGCAAGTTTATTATATAATATATCATATATGTGAGAATCGGACGCCTGTTTAATTAATTTGGATATTATTTGAATGATATAGTTTTCAAAAAAACACAGGGGACAACATGATTTTAGGGGGGTTGAACATTTAAATTACAATATTTTATTGGAAGAAAAAGAAGAATGAGTGTTTAATTGGCAGGCCATGGTGCATTATATAATTTAGTTTATACTGAAACTTAAAATTTTTAAAAAAGATGGTCGAATAAAAAAATAATTGCTGGTGAAGTGCGGGACATGGAAATTAGACTTTTTCAGATATTGTCTCACATGCATTTTCATATTTAGAAAACGGAGGATTAAACCTGGTTTTGTAGCTAGCTAAATCTCTCTCATGAATGACAGTCGCATACGATTCCATTACTAGTATATTGACAACGATGTGTGAACAAAGTAAACATTTAAAAATTTTGGATATAAACTTTTCATGATTGCCATAACTGTTTTATAAAAAGCTGAACTGAATGCAAATTTGGAAATTTGGAAAACAAACTAGTAAAAAAGGGTTAACGAAACGAGAAAGGTTTAACTACAAACGCATGGTTTTAACACACCAACAATTCGTCAACCAACCATATCATATGCAATCATTTACTGAAATTTATTTAATGAATAGATAAGTAAACTAGTGTTGAATATCTAGGACATACGTTTCGTGCATATCTGGATTAAAACATGTTGATATGATGTGAATATGAATATCATATTGTAAATGTTATATGCAAAAGCTTATTTGATATGATATTTTGCTGGGGACTACATTCCTTGAGATTTCCATTAGTACATTTTATGAAATGATTTTAAAATTAAAAAAAAAATATTTTAATTTTAATTTTATTACGGTATTTTTCAAATCTAAATACATTGAACTTTATGCTATACTTTTTTTTTATATATCTATCCAGGATTATTCGAAAGTAACAAAATGGATTTCATTATTGGAGATGATTGGTATTATATCATTGAATCTTGCAGTCATCATTCTTCTAGCAAGGCGTGACAAACAATCAAGAATGACTTTCTTTGTTCAACACTTAGCAGTAGCAGGTATATTAAAAATAACAAAGCAAAAACAAATGTAATGTTATCGGTACCCACACTTTCCTGGATTAAGCTGTATTACAATAAGTTGTAGACGTGTTTTATTGGTCTTTAATGGACGTTTTGGTTTAAACGCCTTTTTATGTTGCAGCGCTTGGGTAATAAATAATTCGAAGAACTTATCAAATGCCATGAATGCTTCTCAGACCTCCTTATACTTAAAAGTTTATAGAAGTTTCCGCCCGACATGCTCTCAGAATGACAACTTAAATGATGTAAACATTACACTTTTGTGTCAAATAACTTTTAAACATAGTCATGGAATAGCAAATACCAACAGAATCAATCTTTTTTCTAGGTGCGACAGCTGTTGAGTTCTTGAATTTGAAGATGTATAAAAGCCTTACATCCGAGTGCAGCCAAAAATTTATGTCTTTTCTTCAATTTGTGTCTATAGTCGTTACGTCATTCGCAGAACAATTTCCTTGTTAAACATTCGGCCTGAAATTTATGAATTCTACTTGAATTATCCACATTTTAATTATCTGTCCAAACTTGTGCCCAATCCTTGTGCTATCACTTTTATATTGTAATATTATAAACCTGTAAGCAATGACTGTCAGAAGATTAAAAGGATATTTTTCTCAACAGATATTTTATGCACATTCTCCCTTTGCAAACTATTTCCTTACCAATGTGGATTTTTTACAAATGGAGGACTTCGTTACTAAACCATTCCCAAGGATGACAAATCACGTTTTCAATATTAGCAACATTATCTTTCGCACGTCTATCCGAATAAAAACTTAAAACTTCCACAGATATTACTATGTCTGCTTTTTTTTAAAACCTATGAGATCCAGATGTTAAATCACAACAGGATGTAAAAACAAAACTCCTAATACTGATCAATATTCTCTTTCATCGCCCCTGTAGAAAGTTAGACCTGTCTTGCATATTATGACTGGAGCTATGGTATCCTATAAAATTGATAGTTTTCATAATTCCAAATTCTAGCTATTTATTTGGCTTATATTTGCTCATACAAAAGCTTCTTAAAGACAATAAGATAAAAGTAGACATTTTCAGTACGCTTAGTATTAATAATGTGGGGACATTCATATTTCAACATTTCTGATTGTGCTTATATTTCATTTGTTCCAGTGACTTAACATAAGCAACCTCCAACAGTATAAAAACCAGTTATATCCTTGATTGAAGTCAACTGTTTTTTTTACCATCAGACTTAACTGTTGTCATTCAGCTTCGAACAACAATCAGAAACAGTTGTAGACCTCATATCTCATGAATAGCTGCTTTCATTTTCTATTTGCCACCGTCCCGCTTCTCAGTATTACATAACACCTGTACCTTATATAGTATGACATATATATCTCTTTATTGGAACACTAATAATACTTTTTTTTTATCTGAAAATGTAAACAATCATGTCCTCAGGGTTCTTTGATTGAGTAAAGTTTCTAGTTACAGGTAACAAACCTGGATATGATTACAGTAAAACTTGACTAAACCGAACCCTTTAGGGACTAGAGATTTTGTTCGGTTTTGGCAGGTATTCGGTTTCATCAGGTTCACAATGCATAAAATGTGATATAATTGGTCTTCAGAACAAGTGTGGATTAGACAGGTTTCCGGTTTATTCAGGGATCGGTTTAATCAGGTTTCACTGTATCAACAATCATATCCCATCTTGGTATCTTTGTACCAATAGACTTTTTTTTCATGTAACCAACTTTTGACTCCGGATTATATATTTTTTGACAGGTTACCTTTTCAGTGGTAGGATATTCTGGTAGTTGTTCAAGTAAGAACCAAAATAAGTAAAATCAAACAAATAATCGGTGTAATTTGAGTGTACTGTTTGTCGATGATTTTGTCGTGTAAAGAAAATGTAAAGCAGTTAATTTTTCACAAAAATATATTGTACCGATTTTACTATTTTACTTTGCTCTTACTTGACTTGATAGAAGGATACCTCACCACGGAAAAGGTTACATGTCAAAAATTACATAATCCTAATTCAAAAGTCGATAATTTGTTTTTGGAGATTATATTCAATTATAGCTGTAACACATGAAGTATAACACCGATAATCCTCTAATAGACACAGAATGATTGATTATTAAGAAACGACTTTTTGGTTGGTTTTAGGATGTGCAAAGTATAAATATATCAAATTCCAATTACTGATGAAATACAAAATAAGAAATATTGTATGTGTTTGTTCCGAGTGATAGAATGCCGAATGGTAAAGACTGAATCTTTCTTCCCGACATAAATCGGATTGTTTTAGAAATTCCAAGAGTCAAATTCTATAAGGTAAAAATTAATTTCCCTAAAGGTAGCTGTGCTTTGATCAAATCTAACACTGTTTAAGTATTCAGAAATCTTGTATCAAGGCAAAGAAAGTCGAGTATATGAGAGTCATTTTAGAAACTTTTCATGATTTTGTTCCATAACTTTGGAATCGCAAAATAGGAAACGGTAAATATCGAAAGTAATCTTCCTCTTGTTTATTTTTATGCTTTGTTGAAACATTTCTTAAAATTGATTTTTTTTCGTTCTTGATATAAATTTTGATATTTGTAAAAAAGGAAAACAACATGTTATAAATTTGATGCATCCGAAGCGTTTTTCTTGGTTTATATTTACCAGGAACGTAGAATATATAACAGTTGTTGTTGGGCTCAAATATTTCAAATAAAAGAGTGGTGAAAAGATACCAGAGGGACATTTCAACCCATAGATCAAAAAGAAAATGAAAACGCCATGGTTAAAAAAGAAAAGGACAAACAAACAGTAGTATCCAAGGCACAACATAGAAAACTAAAACTAATCAACACGAACCCCACAAAAACTGGGATTTGATCTCAGGTGCTCTGGAATGGTAAGCAGATCCTGCTCCACATGTGTCACCTGTCGTGTTGCTAATATAATTACATATCCTGTAAATTAATAATCTTATTACGGTACGTCACATTCGAGGAAAGGGGAACGGGATTGTAGATACAAAACAAGGAACATATCCTATATCATCTGTGAAAAGGTATTTCATAATGGTCAACAACTCTTGAAACAATTCACTGACTTCAAATACAAATAAATAAAAAAGGAGGTTCTTATCCGATAGATATCCATTAGTCCAAATGATGTAGATATAAGACAAAACTATAATGTTTACTCACCATACGGTAGAGTTAACTCTCAAAGGCTTAGAGATGATAAGATGTTAAAAGATTTAAACTATAATGTTCACTCACCATACGGTAGAGTTAACTCTCAAAAGCTAAGAGATAATAAGATGTTAAAAGAGTTAAATTATAATGTTTACTCACCATACGGTAGAGTTATCTCTCAAAGGCTAAGAGATGATAAGATGTTAAAAGATTTAAACTATAATGTTCACTCACCATACGGTAGAGTTAACTCTCAAAGGCTAAGAGATAATAAGATGTTAAAAGATTTAAACTATAATGTTTACTCACCTTACGGTAGAGTTAACTCTCAAAGGCTTAGAGATGATAAGATGTTAAAAGATTTAAACTATAATGTTCACTCACCATACGGTAGAGTTAACTCTCAAAAGCTAAGAGATAATAAGATGTTAAAAGAGTTAAACTATAATGTTTACTCACCATACGGTAGAGTTAACTCTCAAAAGCTAAGAGATAATAAGATGATAAAAGATTTAACCTATAATGTTTACTCACCATACGGTAAAGTTAGCTCTCAAAGGCTTAGAGATGATAAGATGATAAAAGATTGAAACTATAATGTTCACTCACCATACGGTAGAGTTAACTCTCAAAGGCTAAGAGATGATAAGATGTTAAAAGATTTAAACTATAATGTTTACTCACCATACGGTAGAGTTAACTCTCAAAAGCTAAGAGATAATAAGATGATAAAAGATTTAAACTATAATGTTCACTCACTATACGGTAGAGTTAACTCTCAAAGGCTAAGAGATGATAAAAGAGGGACGAACGATACCAAAGGGACAGTCAAACTCATAAATCTTAAACAAATTGACAACGCCATGGCTAAAAATGAAAAAGACGAACAAACAACAGCACACATGACACAACATAGAAAACTAAAGAATAAACCACACGAACCCCCCCCCCCCCCCCCCAAAAAAAAACTAGGGGTGATCTCAGGTACTCCGGAAGGGTAAGGAGATCCTGCTCCACATGTGGCACCCGTCGTGTTGCTTATGTGATAACAAATCCGGTAAATAGTCTAATTCGGTAGGTCACATTTATGAAAGGGAAGGGGATTGTAGTTACGACGGAAGGAACATATCCGATATCATTTGTGAAACGGTTATTCCATAACGGTCAACGAACTCGTGATGGCGTCCGTAAAATTTACGAAGGGATGATTTCAACTTCACCATTTGGAACTCTTGGTTTAATAGCTTCCTTGTGAGCAGCAACCCTCTATCAAGAAAATCATGATAGGAAATGCAAGCACGGGAATATCGTATCAATTGGGAGATATATAACCCGTATGCAGGTGCTGCTGGAATGTTACTACTTAGAAATGGAAAGTTCACAATTGGAAAGCTGAAATCATCTCTTTTGTCGTAAAGTTTTGTTTCAACCGACCCTCATTGTCAATTTCTAGATGTAAGTCAAGATATGAGGCCGACTTAACTGTATCTGTGGTATCCTTTATCTCTAGCTCGATTGGATAGATGCGTTCCACATAGTCACCAAATTTTGAATTATTTAGTGAAAGAACATCATCTATATAGCGGAAAGTAGAGTTAAAGGATATTGCTAACTTCTTATCTTTCTTACTAAGAAGTTCCTGCATGAAGTCAGCCTCATAATAATAAAGAAACAAGTCGGCAAGTAGAGGGGAACAGCTTGTTCCCATTGGAATGCCGACAATCTGTTGAAAAACACGTCCTCCGAACATAACAAATATGTTGTCAATCAAGAAATCAAGCATCTTGATAATATCAGTTTCAGAGAATTTTTTGTTTGAATTAGAGTGGTCCTTTACAAAGTAGGATTTATCCCGTCCTAAGACAAGATACTTGTATCTACGTTGGCCATTATTTTTTATAAAGCAAAGCAATACCAACTCTTTCAGTTTGTCTTTTAGTTTGGAATGTGGAGTGCTAGTGTAAAGAGTAGAAAAGTCAAATGTTTTAATACTGTTACAAGATGAAAGAGAGTTAGAATGTATGTACTCTAAAAGATTTTTGGAATTTTTAAGTATCAACATAGGCGTTAAAAGATTTAAACGATAATGTTTACTCACCATACAATAGAGTTAACTCTCAAAGGCTAAGAGTTGATACGATGTTAAAAGATTTAAACTGTAATGTTCACTCACCATACGGTAGAGTTAACTCTCAAAAGCTAAGAGATAATTAGATGTTAAAAGATTTAAACTATAATGTTCACTCACCATACGGTAGAGTAAACTCTCAAAGGCTAAGAGATAATAAGATGTTAAAAGATTTAAACGATAATGTACACTCACCATACGGTAGAGTTAACTCTGAAAGGCTAAGAGATGATAAGATGATAAAAGAGTTATACTATAATGTTCACTCACCATACGGTAGAGTTAACTCTCAAAAGCTGAGAGATGGTAAGATGTTAAAAGATTTAAACTATAATGTTTACTCACCATACGGTAGAGTTAACTCTCAAAGGCTAAGAGATAATAAGATGTTAAAAGATTTAAACTACATGTATAATGTTCACTCACCATACGGTAGAGTTAACTCTCAAAAGCTGAGAGATGAAAAGATGTTAAAAGATTTAAACTAAAGTGTTTACTCACCATACGGTAGAGTTAACTCTCAAAGGCTAAGAGATAATAAGATGTTAAAAGATTTAAACTGTAATGTTCACTCACCATACGGTAAAGTTAACTCTCAAAGGCTAAGAGATGATAAGATGATAAAAGATTTAAACTATAGTGTTTACTCACCATACGGTAGAGTTAACCCTCAAAGGCTAAGAGATGATACGATGTTAAAAGATTTAAACTATAATGTTCACTCACCATACGGTAAAGTTAACTCTCAAAGGCTAAGAGATGATAAGAGGATAAAAGATTCAAACCAGAATCCTAGTGGCCAAATTTCTAATAAAAACAAAACACGAATATGACATAATGCAAGAAATCACCCGAATAACAGGTTTCTGACTTGAAATATGCGTATACAGAATGCGTGAGGGGGAAAGGGTTAACATTTATGTGAGCGTGTATCCTCTATCTCTTTTTCTCCTTACCTGGGATGTGATGTGTAACAGTACAATAACAAAACAGCAGCTTGAAAGAGAACAAATTAAGCTATATTTAAGACAAACATTAGTCATAATGATAATCAAAGTGCACGTAGGCTTTTACATTTACACTCTTCTTTTTCAGATCTTTGTGTTGGTCTTCTATATGTAATGCCGGAATGTATTTTTGATCGATTCTTAGAAAGCTGGGAGAAACATTCGTGTTTTATATTTTATGGATATTTCACAAATTTAGTCATCAATGCATCAACTTTTCTTATATTAGTATTAACCGTAGATAGAGTGTTTGTGATTGTTCGTCCGGTATCTTCATATACGACAGGGAAAACGTATAGATATGGACTTATAATTAGTGCTTGGAGTGTCGCTGTACTAATAGCCATACCTTACGCGATGCATATAACGTACTACTACAGTTCTAAAGACGGAATTGATGGATACATATGTCGACATAATTTTGGAAATGGTATTTATGTAAGTAGTATCTTAATGCTACATCAGCAATGAACAAATAACAATTGTTTCAAAAGTTCAAAATATATAAAGTAAAAAATAGCTTATCAGGCATATAAAATAAAAAAAAAAGAAATATCATTGTGTCACATACTGATTGAACATTATACAAGGATATACACAACTATACAATGAAACAATCAATCCCCAGCCACTAAGTTGCCTTATTAGACATAAATTTGTAATGATGATAACATAAACAGTACCATTTTAACTTCAGCAGATATGCATTTGACACTTAATTCTTAAGTGATGCTCTATGATAACATGTTTGATTATCCTAACGATAACGGTTGATTTCTGAGGGGGCAAAATAGACATGATAGAGTATACTAGCAGTATGATCCGAACGCTAGAATTGAAACAAATTCCATTCGCACTGGTGACATTCATTGTAATACCGCGTTCCTGCTAACGGCATCTAATAACACCCTATACACATATCTGTTATTGTTTCTCATGTTTTTGTGATTTTGTAAAGTTGTAATGCTTCTCTATATTAAAATGTATGACGTGTTTGCAACGTTTTTAACAAGATGACACATGTATGATAAACAAAATTAAAGGCTTTTAAGTTACAAAAGAGGGACGAAAGATACCAAAGGGACAGTCAAACTCATAAATCTAAAACAAACTGACAACGCCATGGCTAAAAATGATAAGGACAAACAAACAACAACACATACGACACAACATAGAAAACTAAAGAATAAACAACACGAACCCCACCAAAAAACTAGGGGTGATCTCAGGTGCTCCAGAAGGGTAAGCAGATCCTGCTCCACATGTGGCACCCGTCGTGTTGCTTATGTGATAACAAATCATCCAAAGACTATAAACATATATACATCATAAAAAAAAAAACAAGTATCAAATACTGTAAAACCAAATTATCTCTGCAGGCCAACCTTGTGGCTATTAGTTTTCGCGATTTTCAAATTTACTCGATACATTTCATAAAAAAGATTCAATTTTGACATATTCGCGTTAATTTTCTACTCGCAAAAATCTCAAAACTAGTTGATTAACAGTATTCAATTTAATACTTATTTTGATTCACAGGCTGTAGTTGTGTGTGCGGGGTTAAATAGTATTGTAATACCCGTATGTGTAATGATTTATTGTA
Source organism: Mytilus galloprovincialis (assembly GCF_965363235.1). Classification (NCBI taxonomy): domain Eukaryota; kingdom Metazoa; phylum Mollusca; class Bivalvia; order Mytilida; family Mytilidae; genus Mytilus; species Mytilus galloprovincialis. The sequence continues at coordinate 19,574,415 of NC_134851.1, read as the reverse complement.
CTTACAGGCTGTAGTTGTTGGTGAGGTGTTTATTAGTATTGTAATACCCGTATGTGTCATTACGGTTTCTTATGTCTGGATGATACGGGTCATATGGCGAAGAGAAAAAGCAACAAATTTCATGACATTGAACCAGCCTCGGCTGTCAAAAGGTGAGTACCATATAATAACTATTAAGTAAATTGCAATAACATTGAAACGGTGGAGCCAATGTTAAGTTTTTTTAATAATTCAATCCATAAACAAACATTACTGGGCTGTTTAGTGACATTGTAAACCAGGTTTAATATAACGGTAGAATTATACAAACACAAAATATAAAGAAGAACACATAGTAATTCTTATACAAATAAGAACATTTGAAAATGATCATGCATTTGTATGTGCCCTATCAAATTTGAACAGGGACCATGTTATTTCACAAATGAAATAATGTATGTTCATATATATCATCCTATATTTTGGTCCAAAGCTCAGCAAGGGGGACGAAATATACCAAAGGGACAGTCAAACTCATAAATCTAAATCAAACTGACAACGCCATGGCTAAAAATAAAAAAGACAAACAAACAACAGCACACACGACACAACATAGAAAACTAAAGAATAAGCAACACGAACCCCACCAAAAAACTAGGGGTGATCTCAGGTGCTCCGGAAGGGTAAGCAGATCCTGCTCCACATGCGGCACCCGTCGTGTTGCTTATGTGATAAGAAATCCGGTAAATGGCCTAATTCATGAAAGGGAAGGGGATTGTAGTTACGACGTAAGGAACATATCCGATATCATTTGTGAAACGGTTATTCCATTACGGTCAACCAACTCGTGATGGCGTCCGTAAAATTTACGAAGGGATGATTTCAACTTCACCATTTGGAACTCTTGGTTTAATAGCTTCCTTGTGAGCAGCAACCATCTATCAAGAAAATCATGATAGGAAATGCAAGCACGGGAATATCGTATCAATTGGGAGATATATACCCCGTATGCAGGTGCTGCTGGAATGTTGCTACTTAGAAATGGAAAGTTCACAATTGGAAAGCTGAAATCATCTCTTTTGTCGTAAAGTTTTGTTTTCAACCGATCCCCATTGTCAATTTCTAGATGTAAGTCAAGATATGAGGCCGACTTAACTTTATCTGTAGTATCCTTTATCTCTAGCTCGATTGGATAGATGCGTTCCACATAGTCACCAAATTTTGAATTATTTAGTGAAAGAACATCATCTATATAGCGAAAAGTAGAGTTAAAGGATATTGCAACATGTATTTAGGCGCTTTGGTTAAAACTACAAACTCAAATGTGACACAAAAATGAGATGTATCACACAGAGCAAGAAGCATTGTTCAAAGATAAATACAACACATTTTCTTATTTGTATAAGAACTATGTTGTGATCTTGTTTATATTTTTTTGTTTTTATAATTCTACCATTATATAAAAGATGATACTAGTATAAAATAACCCTAAGCAGCCCAGTATCCTTGTTTTGGGGTCCACGTTCAATTTTGGTAGGGCACTTACAAATGCAAACACATTTTTATATTGAACTTTAAGAACGAACTCATCATAGATACCAGAATTACACCTATTTACGCCAGACGTGCGTTTCCTCTTCAAAATATTCATCAGTGACGCTCGAATAAGAAAAATGATAAAAAGGTCAAATAAATTACGAAGTTGAAGAGCACTGAGGACCAAAAATTACAAAAAGACCAAATGTCTTCAAAAAACATTGTAGTGCTGAATTAAATTGAAACTTTTTTTGTACAAATATATTTGTCCAATATGACCGTATAAACTTAAATCAGTATTAATAAGACGTTTAAAAAAATCAATTCCAGGAGGTGTTAACAGATTTCTGATTTGTACACTGAAAAGATATTTCAACTTAACCTGGCACTTCGGCTGCCAATGTTACATAAATGCAAATAGGATAGAATCAAGATATCTGAAAAAGTAAAATCACAAAAATACTAAACTCCGAGGAAAAAACAAATTGGAAAGACCCTAATAAAAATGTAAAAATCAAAAGCTCAAACACATCACGCGATTAGACAACAACTTCATATTCCTGACCTGCAACAGGTATTTACTTGTGTAGAAAACGGTAGATAAAACTTAAGATTCAAAGCTATGTGTGAACAAAATAAACAATCATTATGACACATATGAAAAGAGCAAAACATCCCTGTCTGAACTCTGAATTTTATTGTTATGCACCCTATTAACACTAAGTCCGTCTATGTGATCCAAAAAACACAAACATAAACAAATTATTCATTCAACCACATATTTAAATTATATACTAACTACAAAAAATGAGAAATCAGAAAATGTATTTTAACTTGTTTTAGGTTCAGCAAACATTAACCCGCAGACAATAAGAGTAAACCAAACAAAGGTAATTTCAAGAGCCAAAAAGAAGACAATAAAGCTGCTATTAGTAGTAGTTATAGGTGAGTTAAACTTTATTGTCAGTAGAATAAATGTGCACATAATTTAAGAATTGAATATAACCTATAAACAGTGATGTGAAATAATTCAAGACCTTTACAAAAATGAACGAGTTCTCATGAAAAAAGCATATCACACCAGCAGTGGTCTGACAGATAAAAAAAGAGCTCATAATTCATCACTGCCAGGTTGTTGGTTACATATGACGTCATTTTATTAAAGTTACTTGTGTAGAGCAAGGCAAAATATACAAATAAGGATATGCGGTATGATTGCCATGAAGGGCCAAATGAAGTGGATGTAAGCAAACAATACAAGTATCGGCATGCAGAAATAAATTGTTAGACATAATTGAAAAGCGCCCTAATGAAAACAACTCATCATTATTCTAACCATGATGTCGTTTCTGAAAAGTGAGGCGAAAATATGTGTTAGGTGAACGAGTTGACATGGTGAATGCAAATTCCTAAAATGCATAACAACATTCAAATTTAAAGACGTAATTTTTAATTAAAATTAAAAACAAAACAAAAAACAAACGAACAGAATTAAAAGAAGTTAACAATGGTATGTGTGTGTGTGTCGACGTTTTGTTGACATGCAAATAAGTTTATTTAGCCTTTAGTTGTATAATTCTAAATCATTTCATTTGTCAGAAAGCAGTTTTTTCGATATAAGCTAGGCTTATTTTTTTTTTAGCTTTTATTGGGTGGTGGTGGGAGTGGTGGTCTTGCGGTGGTTGTTTTTTTAAGTAACATTTTTTCTTCTTAAAACCTTATATCATGTGAGTTTGACATATCTTTTTATTGATAAAGCTTCTATATTTTTATAACTTTTATATATCTGTCATACAAGTGAGTGGTTTAGGTAGCTATAAACCAGATTTAATCCACTATTTTTTACATAAGAAAATGCCTATACTAAGTAAGGAACATGAAAGTTGTTTACCATTAGTTTGATGTGTTTGAGATTTTGATTTGATTAGGAACTTTCCGTTTTGAGTTCAGTATCTTTTTTATTTTACTTTTTCCTTACCATTTCAGTTTACATATCCAGTACAGCACCACTAAATATTGCACAGATATTGAGTGTGTATGATCTTATAAAACCAGGAAGTACAATATACAAATTCCTCCATGTTCTGGCTCCCGTCAACAGTCTGATGAATCCTCTGGTTTTCTTAGTGTTTAACAAACAAATGTTTAGTCAGAAACGTGGACTTGGCAATCATACATGTACCTAGTTATTGAACAACAGCAGGCGACTTTCGAAAACGTGCGCTTTCCCGGTAAATGCTATGTCACAATGAGTAGGGTATTACGTACAATGACCCCCGTTTTTCAACCGGTGTGACTCATTTATAGAAAAAAAACTTTGAGATACAGTGGTGAATATCAATAAGTTAATGTAGAGATCAATATGGTAGATTGAGGAATGATCACATAAACAGATGAAAATCAAAGTCAAATCTGAATTGTGAAATGAGGATGCAATTGACACTACAGAAGTTTTATTATCATTATAAATGACTTGTAGACCGATAAAGCTTGTCTGTGTTTCAATCAATTAGAAACATGTTTCCTTGTTTATAGATATGTTTTATTGATGTATCGAACGTGTCCTTTATCTTTGACTTTACATTACCAAAGACTATATAATTTATGTAGTGAGTAGTGGAAGCATAGAAAGATACGCCTAAGCTATCGACGCATATTGCGTTTTGTTCATGTTTTCTCGCTTAGATCCAAGGGCAATAACCAGTTTAGAACAAAGGAAAACTGCTGAACATTTTTATTTGTGTAAGCAATTTCATATAATGCATATCAATAATAAATTATGAACGTTCCAAGTTTTAGGTGAATACTGTTTTTATAGGATTGATATGTATAACAGAAAAAAACCCAAAATACTTTAAATAAATTTCAATTTAAAAAAACTTTACTTTTTTTTAAATTCAGATTTATATGATATACTAGTAATCAATTCCATGAGGATGCTAATTCATCTTAAATATTGTATTGTGACAAAACGTTATGATTGAATAATAAATAAATAAATAATAACACAAATAGTAAAAACAAAAAAACAAAAAACAAACAATGAAAAATAGCATGTTCAATTCAACAAAAAAGAAAATTATCAAACATACAAGATAAAGAAAACCATGTCAGTCTGAAATAATACGAGTATCTTATAAGATCAAAACGAATTACTGCGACCTATATCTCGACTGACTATTACCTTATAAGCATATGATTGTACCTGGTTTGCTCTAAACAAACCGGAGACACCAGAAGTTGTAACTAATCAGAATAAAACACTTATATACAATTATGGCCCGCTGAGGAGGTGAATATCCAAAATGGTCAACCCGAGTAAAGGTTATTCTATGAGGGCTTCAGCATAGAAATTCAACTATGACACGTGATTCAGTATTAGCCAGTCAATTAATTACTATGTAATGCAAGGTTAACAATAAATGACGGTGCATACTGCTACCATTCATAAACAATGAACTGAACAAGACTAGGTCATCTGAATAAAGATCTGAACCGATGTCAAAGCAACAGGTGACAAACGAAACTTCCCTGCAATCTACAGAACATGGATAAAGAAGAGGAGGCAGCATTCATAATTATAAATAATTCTTATATGATTTGCATATTAGGGAATACGTTGATATGATTGGTGGAGAGGACTTCTGGAAGATGTTTCGGACTTTTATTTGTTTGTTAGGGAATTGGTTGAGTTTATACACCAACAAATTCATTTAAAAGGCGTTTAATCATAAAATATCAAATTTTCATAATAAAGGGTGTTATAGGTTCAAAAGCGTTTAACTATTTTTACTTTAAAATTTCCTCATTAAGTTTTGCTTTGCGACATGTATTATCTGTATTTGATCGAGTGTTGACAGATTCAAAAGTAATGATAGTTTTCTTTTCTTATTTGTTCTTTTTGAAGAAATGCAAACTTCGTCAATTAACAATAATTTAAAATAAGATTGAAAAATACCAAAGAAAAAGTCAAAAAGACACCTTGACGGATTGAAAGACAAAATACATTAAAAACGGATTCAAAAGTTATGATAGTAATGCAAATTTCATCAGTTAACAGTAATTTAAAAAAGTTAAGATTAAAAACATACCAAAGATTAAAGAAAAGAAAACACACTGACGGAAAGAAAGGAAATAAAACCTAAAAAACAAAGGTTGTTTAAACTAATATCAAATGCCATGTTGTTTTACAACGATGTTGCTTTTACTGCCTTTTTATCATTCGATGCTTCCTGAACATCATTAGATACTTCCTCAATATCATTCGATACTTCCCTTTTATCATTCAATAATTCCCTTTTATCATTCGATACTTCCTTTTTATCATTCGATACAGGTGTACTACTGTCCTCGTGTTGCCTTTCGGGGTTTCTCTTTAAACTTAACCTTCTTTTGATTCTTGTTACTAATCCAACTTGTGGCTGGGTTAATTGTCGGTGAAGGTCTTTAGTAATCCATTCCGTGTCGTGTTCGAAATTATATCCAGCATCAACTACTTTTCTACATAGGCTTAATGGCAGTTTTTCATTTGAATTTACAACGGTATAAAGTGCACTTTGACCGATATAGTCAACAACATTTACGTCAGTTCCGTTCCGTAAAAGGAACGAGCTTATTTCTTCGTTTCCGTCTTGTAGAGCAAGAAGAAGTGCAGTTTTCCCCGTGCAATCAGTGAGGTCTAAGTACGCACCTATGTAAAAGAAAATTTTACAATCAGCGTTCAGGTATTTCACATCCAATCTTTAATGATAATATTCTTTACAAAGCACAAAAATGTCGGCAATCATCTCAAAAGTTAACAAAATCTTTAAACAGACTTATTAAGATGGGATACATTTACGATACTGTTGTCAGGTCATTAAAATGTCATATTTTGGCTTTAATATTTATTCCCTCATAAGGTCTTTATATCGGAATAAAACCCCATTTATTCTAAAACCAGTTGTTGGTATGATACGGGTTATTTTCTTCTCATCATAAATGATACGATCGATACTAAACACCTAACTGGAGGATTTGTGTTTGATATTCATATGATGAAGACATGTTAATCTTTCGATCAGTTTAATTGATGTGTAGATCTGGAGCTGACATGTCAGTAACAGCTAGTAGTCCTTTTTTAATGCATGTATCATTGTCATTTTGTTTAGTTTTTTGTGTTATCTATTGTGACATCGGACTCGGACTTCTTTTAATCTGACTGTTACTGTGCGTGTTGCTGTGTGTTTGTTTTTTTTCTGCATTGACTAGAGGTATAGGGGTAGGGTTGAGAATTTAAAAACATGTTGAAACCCGACGAATTTATGCGCATATCTCATATTAGGGGCCGCTGGCCTTTATTAGTCTTGTATGATTTTTAATTTTAGTCTATTTATATATTTTGGAGTTAAGTATATAGTAGTCATTGCAATACGCCCCTCTTAACAAGTCTTTCCGGTGATAAAAAGTAGCAAGTGTCTATTGACGTACACATATATAATTTATCAAATGTCGATGATAATTTAACAAAAACAACAAAAAAGAAAGAAAGAAAGAACACAAACGAATTAATAAAGTAAAATCCAGACAAAACAGAAAAAAAAAAACCATTGACAAACAAGCTCTAAAAAATAACAAACAATTAAAACCTCAAAGCCACAAAACCAAGATACTTAATAAAAAAAATCAACAACACAGCAAAAAAATAAAAACCCAATGTAATAGATCAAAATTAAAAACATAATTCACTTGATTTGAATGAAAATGTTTCTTAAACATTTGCGGACATCACATGGTTTGAAAAAAAATGTTTCTCAAACATGTGACGACATCTACTAATCAATTATGTTTCATGTATAGCAACTTTTCAATAAAGTTAAACAATGAACTTGTGTTTTTAAAGGTGGTTGGAAATGCGGTGTAATTTTTGTACATGAATTAAAAAGGGCGGAGGACTAAAAAGAACATAAATCAAATGATGTCAATCATATTCAGATATGTATTTATTATCAATTAACTTTTAACTTAGAAGCATGTCAATTTAAAGTTTATTGCACATGAACTTCTCTTTATTTCCTCGCCCTGCCATTCTTTTCCCTGCAAGTAATGTTCCCCTTGCTTTAAAATCAATTTCGTCATGTTTAATGTGTATAATTTGAAAGATTTAATTAAATCTGTATTTCCCCGGAGGTTTTTTTGGGATAGTTTTCTAATAGTGCTGACTGTAGAATCTAAATAATCAAAACGGCTTGCATTGGCGGATCCAGCCATTTTTAAAATTGGGTATCAACCCAACATCAAAGGGCGGGGATCCAACTATACGTCCCCATACAAATGCATTGATCGTACAAATAATGGGGTTTCCAACTCCCGTCCCCCCGAGACGATCTGCCCTGTTAATATAAATCTTGTCAATGAATCGTTTGGATACCTTAACGTCAGTAATATTTTACCCAGTTGACATTAAACATACAATATTGAGTTTATTACAGAAATTTAATCGTTTTCTATGTTGTATCATTTTAATTATTGAATTGTATACAAATGCATTATATTCTAATGAACTCTTGGAAACTGTACTTGAAAATTGTCAGGTTTGCTTGTAAAGTATCGATAATTTAAAAGCTTTTTTCTGTTAAGAAAAATGAGACATTCAAGCCATGGGCACACAAACAAGGCATTTAATACAAAAACTTTAAAGAAATGCTACCATGCAAGTAGACTTGACTATAGTCTAGAAAATAATAGGATAAAAACAACTTTACGGGTGCCAGAAAAAAAACAAAAACAAAAAAAGGTATATACGCTTTCACTGTTCAACACACAGCAACGTTAAATTAATTAAAAAAAAAAAAAAAATTACAAAAAAGTGAAACATATTTACATCAAAATAAAATTATATTGTAACCGGAGAGTATGATTCTTGTGAGAAAATCACATTGTCTCCATCGGGACTCGAACCTGGGACCTCTGTGTTACAAGGCAGCTCTCTAACAGACTTATCATAATAGAATGAAATTCAAAACAGTGTGGCTGTGGCCATTGATTGACACATTAAATTCATCCATTGACTGGGAAAATTTAGGTGAACGTTTGTATGTAAAGACCACTGCTCACTATGTACTTTTTAAAGACACTTAAACTATGGGGTCACCAAAGGTTCTAAACACCTTAATAAAGTAATTCGAAAAATTAATCAGAAATATCAATTATATAAATCAAAACATAAAGGTTTTTCCTGATTAATTTTTCGAATTATTTTATAATGAAAGGCGTTAAGAAACCTTTGGTGACCCCACAGTTCAAATGTCTATCGTAGGTACGTCGTGAATAGTGGTCGTTACAGACAAACGTTCACGTAAATTGTCCCAGTCAATGAATGAATTTAATGTGTCAATCAATAGCCACAGCCACACTGTTTTTAATTTCATTCTAAGAACTTTTGTAGCTCTATCTTTTACGAGTGGTTAAGTTAGTATCTACTACATGTATACTAATGGACACAATCACAGTGGAGGATACAGGGGTGGAGGATCAATGCATTTGAATGGGGACAGGTGGTTGGGACCCCTCCCCCTTTTGTCAATGGCTAGATCCGCCCCTGCAATCCGTCACAATATTATATTTACCAGCATCATAAAGCACCGACACTGTTTCTAGATCATCGTACTTTGTTAGCTCAATCACTTACGAGTGGCTAAGTTAATATCTACTACATGTACTAATGGAAACGATCCCGTCACAATATTATATTTACCAGCATTATAAAGCACCGACACTGTTTCTAGATCATCGTGCTAAGTTAGTATCTACTACATGTAGTAAGAAGAAACAACCCCGTCACAATATTATATTTACCAGCATTATAAAGCACCGCCACTGTTTCTAGGTCGTCATACTGTACAGCTTTCATTAGTGCTGTCTGTCCTAAAATATTTCTGGCGTTTAGCTTGCATCCTGAAATAAACCGTAAAAGTGTTTGTAGACATAAAATTTAGAATGGAAATGAGAAATGTGTCAAAGAGACAACAATCCGACCAAAGAGCAGAGACAACAACCAAAAGCCACCAATGGGTCTTCAATGCAGCGAGAAACTTCCTCACCCGGAGACATTCGTACTATTATTGATATGATTGGTTAAAAATAGTAAAAGCATCAAGATAATTTGAAACGAAGAGGATATTACCTGTACTATAAATGGTTAATCGATTGATTTGTTGGTTTTAACGCCACTTTCAGCACTATTGTGTCTGTAAGTTATTTATATGTGTGTATTGTCTCCAGTTTTTTGTACGTTTGTCAAAAATAGGACAAAACACAGCAACATAAGCAATAAAAAAAGCAACGATTAAATAAAGAAAATGAAATAAATTGAATAAAACAAAAAGATTAGATCGAGAAAAGGCATAACAAAATCGTATTTTCAGAGAAACATGCCTTGTTTATCTAAGATTGCTAATCAACGTGAAAAATACATTATACAAAAAGAAGTTAAGGTATGATTGTCAATTAAACAACTCACAGTCCAAAGTCCAAATGACATATAAGTTAACACCTGTTGGTCAAAGTAAAGGCCCTCAACAATGAGCAAAACCCATACCGCATAATGAGCTATAAAAGACATCCAAAAGACAAATGTAAAATAATTCAAACGAGAAAACTAAAGCCTGATTTCTGTACCAATCAATAAACCAAAAAAACAAGTTTACAATTTACAGCTACAAACAATAACCGCTGAATTACATGATTCTGACTTGGGACAGGCACATACAGAATGTGGAAGTGTTTTCTGGCACCAAGTCCTTCCACTAAGTTGGGACAATGGTGCAACAGGACAACATCAGAACCCGTTACAAAAAATCATTTTAAAAGGGATTTTTTTCATCAGACCACAACACCACAAAAACATTTTTTTTGTTGTAACAGAAACATGAAATATAAGAAAAAAAGAAAAAGAAGATGTTGTATAATTGCAAATGAAACACCTCCCTTCCAAAGACCAAATGACACAGTGGTTAACTATGGGTCACCGTATTGCCTACAAATATGATCAAAACCCATACCCCATAGTCCGATATAAAAGGCTAAATGGTAAATGTAAAACAAATCAAAGGAGAAAAACAAACGGCCTAATTAAAAAAAAAACAACAATGAACGAAATACAAATATTGTATACAGCAAGAAACGGCAACCATTGAATTGCAGGCTCCTGGTTTTGGGCGGACACACATAGAATTTGGCGGGGTTAAACATGTTAGCGGGCAATAAGCCATCCGCTTAACCTGGGATAGTTATGTAACAGTACAAAATATGAATAAACAAGACAAATAATTTGAAAATGCTTCACTCATCATATCAATACAAAGCACATACAAAAATCAAACGAAAAACATAAAAACGAAGTAGATTTGATTTACCTTGAAATCTATATGATATACGCTTAAAAAAACTAATTGAATGCTTTGTCTTAAAGAGCCATATAATATTTGTAATAGTTTGTGAACAAATTAAAACGTGTAGGTGTTTCTTCAATTTTAGTAATTAATTAATGCAGACAATTAATATCCATTAATTCAAAAGCAAACTAAATGTCAGTTATTATGTAACAAATACATGCATTTCAAGAGCTGAACTTCCGTGTGTTCTGTGACGTTATTTAATTTATCATTTTTCAGAAGATCAAATAGTCCTCTTATATAAATTTCTTAAATTCTTTGACTGTTATTTACAAGAATTCATTAAGACAATGTTAAAACTAAAGTAATTTTAAACAATTAAAACTTATTCAAATTTCAATTTATTTTAAATACTTGAAATGATCAAATTCAATTAATTTGAAACAATAACCAATATTTAAATTTCAATTTATTTTAAAATGATTGAAACGATCAAATTCAATTAAATTGAAACAATAACCAATATTCCAATTATATTGATTTAAGTTAACAATTCAAATGTATTTACCGTATTCTACCAGCATATGAATTATTTCAATATATCCTCCATCAGCAGCCATGTGTAGAGCCGTGTTCCGATTAATATCGGACAACCTCGGGTTACATCCAGCTTTCAACAATTGCTTCACTCTCTCTGTCTCACCATTTTTGGCGGCAAAATAAAGAAGGGTTCTTCCTGTGCTATCTCGATATGTAACATCAGATTCGGTAACTGTCGTTCTCTGCTGTCTGGGCATAGATTTCCATCGTCTGATGAGTTTTCGCGGATCAATGTCCGTTTTCAAAGATCTGAAGCTCATTTCGGTGGGTTACGAACAACTTGTCTATAATACATTAGATGTGTATACTTGTATGTGTGTGGTGAAACTATAATAAACTATTGAATCTACAATGAAATGACTCAATTTTTAAAATGTTACATAACACTGGTCAAACTTTTAACCGATTGAATCATTTTCAGTCGACACACATTATGAGACACACTCCTAAAATAGGAACACTTAATTATATATCTAGTCAATCAAGCATAGCAATATACAAATTATCTGTCATTTGTCTTAATCATTCAAAAATAAAAAATGGTGGAATACACTAAGGCCAAACTTTCATCATAAAGGTATTTTTTACTTTATGTACATGCCGAAATAACTATTTTGTTTAGCACATTTGTTCATTATCAAATCACTCTTTATATTATCATTAATTCGTGGTCTTTTTATTAGAATTATTAGTATTGTTATTAATATTATTTGAAATTATTTTTACCGAAACAGCCATTCACCAGAGAAAAATATTATTTTTTGATATGATAATTTTTTTTCTTAATTTTTTCATTTTCTTTTAACTTCATGTTTGTTTTAACAGTTAAATTCTGAAAAAAAAAGAGTTCTCCAATGATGTTCATAGATCAGTGTTATAGAAAACATAGTGAATTATAAACGTTTTATATTATTTCAATTATTTTAATATACTTAGTATGTCATATTCCTCAATAAACAATATCCAAGAAATCAAGGTGCAAACAACAAAAAATACATTATTGTGGCCTAACAGTATGCAAATGAGATCTTGTAATTTGAACGTCACCATTGTCAAATCAGGACGACTTTGACATATTTAATTGCTATACCATTTAGAGGAAACCATCTATCATTACCTAAGTGTTATTATAAACAATAAAATACATTCAAAGGAGATCTATATGATTGTCCTAAAAACAAACGGGAAATCAAATAAATGACTTTGTGGTTGGGAAGGGTCAAGATATTAGTCTAGCAAAAATTTATCATCTGTTCTGCGAGATTGAATGGTAGAACAAGTGTTTCCTTCATCGATATGACTAACATATTATATCAAATGGTTTTATTTTTTAATCCCAGTGAAACTTTTTTTATGAATTGAAAGAGCCATATCAGCATACATATTGACCATGTATGTCTGCAAGATTGGGATTTTCCTTTATAACTATAACTAAAAGATTATACCAACTGGTGTTTTTCGTTCTTGATTTCCAGTGACAAATATTTTATCAGTTCGTTGAAAGAACCACATTTAAAAAAAAAAGGTGACCAACTGCATGATTCTGCAAAATTCAACTAGAAATAACAAAAAGACTATATCAACTGGTTAAAATTCTGATTTATTTCGTATTTCTAGTGACTAATGATTTAAGCATTTAAAGAAACACATTTGCAAAAGATTATCTCGTGTTTCTAAGAGATTGAACGCAAATGAGAGATTTTCCTTTATCGATATAATTCTAAAAAAATTATATCAACTAGTGTTTTTTTTCGTAATGTCCAGTGACAATTATTTCATGCCCTTCAAAAAGAGAATAATTTTAATTACAAAACCAATCAAGTACTAGTATATGTTTCTTCAAATTACATCGATCAGAGAGGTAGCCAAAACACTTGAACTGACCCTTAAAAGGACAGATACAACGTATGCTTAGCGACAGATGAAGCAAGGGTCCCATTAAAAGAAACCTAAATTGAACATTCATATTTTGTTTAACTTAAGTTTTGATCCATCTTATCATATTTTGTTTTATTCTATTACAAGAAGCTCATCCCCCTTTCCTCTCTCTCTCTTTCTCTCTCACCCAAACGAAAACACAAATCGGTGGTCATAAATGACATATATGTTTTACTGAATTTACACGTTCATAGATAGAGTCAGAGTTCTTTTCGTATCCGAAATAATTCATGTTTCACAAATAAGTCTTGTAATTCGGACAGAAAGTTATCAAAACATTTTGTCGGCATTATATATCAACAGATGAGTATTGACACGCGGTCATCTAAGCATATCTAGTTTTTGATCTGTAGGTGTATGATTAACGTTCAGTGGCAAACAGTTCGTGTATGTTGAGGATTGATTGATTGTTGGTTTCTTAACTTCCAGCGGCAAATATTTCATGCATGTTCAAGATGAGAACATGTTAACAATAAGTACAATAGGTAGGTCTTGAAAAAGAGGCCATTCGGGATAATGGTCGGAGAATTTTGGACTGCCACTGGAAAATAAGTGTATGTTAGATAAGGAACAAATATTTTGCCTTGCAACAGGCTACCTTTGGACCCCTCAAAGAGTTTTTGCAAGGGTTCTTAACGTGCAAAGTGAGTGGTATTTTCTTTACACGAGGCATCAGATTCAAAGATCCCATTCTGACAGGACTTGGCTGCAACTTTTACCTCCTGCACAACCAAATGGACTCCCCACTTTGGCAAGCGTTTTACTGCCGGTCGGAAGAAGACCAAGTGACCACATTTCTATTCCCTAATCGCCCTTGGGGCTGCATTTTGATGAAGAGAATAAATAATTACTAATTAATACAATAAATAGATTTTGCAAAGTCGATCGATTGAGACTAAAGATAATAATATCGACTGCCAATGGAAAATCATGTTTTGTTCTATGGTTTTGTTTTCTTTTTATCACACAAAATTGGGGTTTTCATGCATAATCTATACATCCGAAATCTGACAATTTTGCACACCCCGTAGCATAAATAAATCCTATATCTTTTTATTATTTTTTGAAAGGAAAAAAATTATGATATAAACAACATTTTGACTCCCCACTCCCCAATCACTTGAACGTTCACACTACTTTGTGTCAGCATTATTCGCAGTGTTTTCCAAGCGAGATAAGGAGTAGCAGTCACTAAAACCAAACCCTAATACTAAAGATTTTCTTATCCCAGACATAGATAACCTTAGCCGTATTTGGCACACCTTTTTGAAATTTAGTGTCATCAATGCTCTTTGACTTTATACTTGTTTGGCTTTCTAACTATTTTGATCTGATCGTCACTGATGTGTCTTATGTAGATGAAACGCGCGTCTGGCGTATTTAATTATAAGCCTTTGATAACTATTAGCATGTCGAAATGTTTTATTGTGTTGTTTATTTGTGTGTTTCTCTGTCCTGAATGTTCTTGCATTTATTTGTACTGTAGTCCTATCATGTAATGTAGTCCTTTTAGTGTTATATTTAACAGTGCGACAAAAACACGAGGTTTGGCTAGCCACAAAACCAGGTTCAACCCACTATTGTATTCTTAAAATGTCCTGTACCAAGTCAGGCAAAATGGCAGTTTTTATCTTATAGTTCCTTTCTGTGTGTGTTGCATTGTCGTTTGTTTATTTGTTGCACTTAAGCGTTTCTGTTATTTCGTTGTTTCTCTTATAGTTAATGTGTTTCCCTCGGTTTTAGTTTGTAACCCGGATTTGTCTTCTTTCAATCTATTTATGCCTTTCGATACTACTGTTGACTCTATTTATAGCGAGCTCAACCTCCCACTTACAAACATGTTAAGCCACACTTTTTATAATGTGCAGAAGTACAAATAAGCGGTGTTACTTGACGGAAAGCATTTCCTAACCCGTATGACAACAATAAAGCAGTTTAAACTAGGAGTCATACCAGATAAATCTGAGAGTATACAAAAAAAAACCCCGTGATATACTCATTTGTGACCTATATGTGTTAATTTCTGTGTCATATGGTCTCTTGCGATAAGTTGTCTTATTGGTAATCACACCACATCTTTTTATTTTAGTCTATGAAAAGGAGGCCATAATAAACATGGGCGGATCCACAGTCATTTTAAAACAGGTGGGTTTCAAACCCAGGATAAAGGATGGAGGGTTATAACCATATTTCCCCATTCAAATACATTTATCGTTCAAAGAGGAGGGTTTCCAACCCCGGAACCTTTCGCCCCCTTGCCCCGGGGAGGGGGACCAGCCACTTCTCTCACTCATTACATCAAAGTTGTTGTATTAAATAACGGTATTACATTGTTGTATCTTTCTAGACAATTAGAATTAATATAAGGTAACGTACAAGTGTTTACCTCCAAAGTTTACTCCCCGTCGTATGAAGGTTATACATGTAGGTACAGTATCATAAAACGAGGCGAAAGAGAGGGAAATACTCGCACATGACCTTATGTTTTTCCTCAAACGATAAGAGGTGACACTTATATAAGGATATATTTGTTTTTAACCTTATACCAATCCACCTTGACTTGATTAAAGTAAATGACAAGTGCGACATACAGAGCACGAAATTAAATTAGAAATAAGCAAGTTTAACCTTTTCAAAAAAGTATCACGTGTGTTCGCAGTTTTAGAAATTTAAGTAAGTTTTATATTTGCGATTCTTGATTTAAAAAAAGATGATTGTTCATTTTTTTAGAGGATCTTTTATGTTTTATTTCTTATTTCATTTCATATACTTTTATTTCGGTTTTAAAAAGAAGGAAAGGACAATAAAAAATAAGATAGATTTTAACTAAAGAATTCCTTAGACCAAGGACATTATATTTGGACCTCTTTGATAAGATTGACACGCGTCATCGTCAATTCTTACTCTCATTAGTGAATGAAATAATTTCTGAGTCAAATGACTATCGCTATCTTAAATACTCATTAATAATACAAACTTTATGTTTGAAACATACCACAATATAATAGGGTATAGTAAACTACAAATGACTAAGACTGCCACTGATAAATATGAAAACACTCGATACATTCCCTGGTTATTCAGTGATTAATTCACAAGTCAGAAATATGACAGTTGTTTGATGTGTTTGAGGTTTCGATTTTGCCATTTGATTAAGGGCTATCCTTTATGAATTTTCCTCGGAGTTCAGTATTTTTGTGGTTTTACTTTTCACAGGGATACTTGGCCAACTGCTGTAGGTCTAGTAATTTGTCATTCCAGCAAAGAAAAGTATGCAATACAAATATTTTTAGAGAAAAAAAAGAATGCCAATGTAAATGAAAGTATATTGGTACGGACACAAATTTTGTAAAGCAACATATCAAGTTATTGACACCTCTAAGAATAAATAGACCATTCAAATTAAACTCTCAATCAATGCCACAATGGTGATTACCAAACGCTTAATAAAATCAATAGTAAAATGCAGACACACATTCCATGAAGGTTTGACAGGTGCTTTTTTTTTTTATGTCTAACAAAATATTTTACCCCAGACTGTATCTAAATGTCTTTTAAAGGATCTCTTAAAAGTCCAGTGTTACACTTCGTCCAAACTGAGCAACACACGAAATAAAACACAAGTGTTGAATCAGTCTTGTCAAACGAATTCAGCAAGGTATCTTTATAAAAATAGATATTAATGTCGATTGCATAATAAAAGAAAAACAGTAAACCCCATTATACTGCAACAATAAACGAAAAACAAGTACTGCAGACGGCAATAACGGACAACGTTGGTATACGAACCTACGACCTGTTGATAAATTTTTACCCTTTTCATTACAGAAGGTGTCACACCACCAATTACTCCCTCCAATTTAAAACGTATGTGAAAGTAGGCCTACTCGGACAAAAAATAGTGCATTTGATGTCATTGTTTACTTAAACTAACCAACAAATTGGCAGAAATGAAACTTCTGGTGAAAGAGAAAATATATTAAGACCATTTTGAGCTAAAATTTACTTGTTTATGAGTTTGCATTGAAAATTGAGGATTAATGCACTCCATAGTATACTAATTTTAAGATTTCCAGAAAACCAGGGGTTATTTTTAGTGGTACCTCTATTCGGAAGACCTCTTCTTTCTTATATGATTTGAAACATCTGTTAAAATTTTGCATGTAGAAAGCTCATAAATGTACGTAACGATTCAGGATATACCTGGTTTCTATGAAGTTAAACTTAAGGTAAAATATTTAGAAAGCTGTGAAAATTGCAAAATTTGGTTGAACAGATAGGTACTTTTAATCGGCGGTCTGATACCAGAAGAGTAGTTATACAGTCCAGGCGATTATTGTTATTCGTAATATTCCTCAAACTTGTAATATTACAACAAATAGTAACATTACAGCATTATGTAATATAAGGCCTATATAATAATATTACAAAAAAGCGTAATAATCAATATTACGAATATCTGTAATATAATTTTCACTTTTTATATTGAGTCTGTAACGTGTAATTTACAAACAAAATAATGTGTTCGTTGATTTTATATGGAAACCATCTTTGCTTATTAAAGTCCGAGAAAACCTTCCGACACGTTAATATTGACAAACAATTGACAAAAGCGTGCTAAAAAATCACGTGCTTTATTAGTGTGACAATTAAGCTGTGTTGATTTATCTACTTTCACTTTCAATTTTACTTGCGCAGTAACGGCTTTCACATTGTTTACGAGAGAAATCATGCATACCGAAAAGCATTCGGTGAATCTCGGAACAATTACTCACTGGAAGTAAACAAGTAATAGCTTTTCTAAAAATCTTGCCGTATTTTAGCTGATTATATTGAGATCAGTGGTTTGTGAGCGGTACCTCGAATCACCGAATAACACTGTTATTATCCGAATAACACATGTAATGACCGAATAACTCTTCAAATATCAATATTAACACATTTGAGTGACTTTTAAACATATATTATTGAAAAAAATTATATTAGAAGTGTATTTTATAACCTAAAAATGATTTACAAGTTGCAGGTAAGTTAATATTGACAAGGATTTGTATAGTAAGAACTATACAAATCCTTGATATTGATCATTAAAAATTTATGGATATCGGTGTGTACTTCCAAGATGGCGACCAATGAAATCGTATGGAATGAATAAAAGAAAGATTGCATATGCCTTCAAAGGAAAACGCTATGAAAATATAGTATTAAATATTTTACTGTATATACAGAGAATTGTCTAATGATTGTTTTTCAGAAAGGATTTGAAAATTTAACCAGTACATCAAAGCAATGCAATTACTCCAATCACTAATTACTTTTCATAACAATTTACTCAACATTAAATAAAATGTAATTAAGTATTTTCACATATTCAATTCAAATTTAATTAAAAAATTATTATACTTGATTGTTTTAATAAAAACAAAGCTTCTGAATGGATGATTCGTATGTTTGTTCTAATAAAATTTTCTCAAAACTAAATTAAAGATTTTCATTGGCAAATATAAATGTTTTTACAAGTAACTATAATTTTGTATAAAAAACCATGAAGACATTTGTGCTGTCTTCCATTTTCAAAATGGCTTTATATCCGTGTGTTCAATGTGATGAAGAATGTGTTGATTGCACCATTCAATGCAGTTGTTGTGATCGTTGGGTTCACAGTGCTTGTGTCCCAATGGATGATGCATTGTTATTGGCCTGGTCAGATGTGTCTCTAAAGTTCCTATGTAAGGACTGCTGCTTTACAGACAACAATTATGACATGGCCAAGGCCCTAGAAAGGTAAGTATTTTTTTTAAGTATATTTCAGACATACCGTTTATATTATATAGGTTGTTTTATATATTATAGGGTATATAAATGTGAAATTGAGTTTTTATATTATTAATAGAGAACAAAACGGGCGCATTTCATTTGCGCCAATTTTAAAAAAATCAAACCTTTCATTTGCGCCACAAGGTTATATATCATTTGCGCCAAAAAAAAACCTTCATTTGCGCCATTTTACAGGTATGACAGGTAATATAACGGAAAAGTTAAATATTATTTACGATTTATTTTGTTTTTTGTTTGTACATAACTCCCCCTGTGCCAGAACAGACTTGTAACTTTACTATAGTGCTAACAAATGTCTCAGTAATGTACTCCAGTGTATAGTGCTTTCTTTTCTGTTTTTATCAAGGTTTTAACATTACTTTCATGATTTTACCAAGGTTTTATTCAGGTTTTAACATTACTTGTATGATTTTATCGAGGTTTTAGCATTACTTGTATGATTTTATCGAGGTTTTAGCATAACTTGTATGATGTTTTATACTATTATCGAGGTTTTAGCATAACTTGTATGATGTTGTATAATCTTATTACCTGTATTTCTGAGGAGTATGTTTCTTCATTATTAAAAGACTTTTTGAAAAATGTTATGTTTTATACTATTATTAACTGTATTTACCTGTACTTACCTGTAATATTGGCGCAAATGAAAGATTTAGTTTTTGGCGCAATTGAAATATGGTTTGTGGCGCAAATGAAAGATTTTTTTGGCGCAAATGACATGCCAATTGGCGCAAATGAAAAGCACCGGAACAAAACATGGAACAAGAAGATTAAAATAATTTTTAAGAAGACAATCTTTCACTAAGTTTATTATATTTCATTTATTTCTTATTTCATTTAAAATGTATTAAATTTAATTAATTTAAGTTACTAAAAAATCAGAAATAATATTCTTCTAAAATTAGTATTTACGTTTTTTTATTGCTACTTTCCTTTATTTTCATACATTGAATAAGTTTTAATAGTGAAATGTTCAGTACCAAATATATAATTTAGTAGTGATAATGAGTTAATATGTTCACGGCCGACACTCGGCTAACCGAGAGATAGGTCGGTTAATCTATATTGAGTATGCGGCTATATCGGCGGTTGGTCTGTTAATTGGGTTGGTTATACGTGTGTCTTTCTAATACAACACGGGGTACATATAACGTGTTGTCGTTCTCATATGCACATGATATTTGTCACTGGACGTTAAACTCTAAATCGTCAACATCATCCGATTGGTTCTTTTCTTCTATTACTGAATCATCTGTTGTTTACAAATCAGTCTAAAGAAGTAAATGGAAAGGAGAGAATGCAGGTACATTTGGTTATCATAAGTTTTAATTCATTTTATTCCGTTAAGTTCCTTTCTACATAAGTGCAGAGGAGAACTGCAGTTGTTCGCATGTAAACTTTTAGCATTTATTACCAATATGAGTACATAGCAATCCGTTACTGTTTCAACACCCAGGGGTGTTTCATGTCTTTATTCTCAAACAGTTATATTTTTTTTTCTATCTTATTTTATTAATGCATCACTTCCTACTGTCCTTATCTATTATTCTATATATTCTGTGTTTCCATCCAGATTCTCGTGTATACAATGAGGGTCCGGATTGGGGTGTTGTTTATTTCTATATTCTTTAAATTGTCTGTTACTTTTCTCTACATTTTATTTTATCTTACTCATTATTATTTCTTTATTCTTTATATATTCTAACATCCCAATATATTTTACTTACTGATGTTTAGTTACATAACGACGTTTATCTCTGATTTATATACTGGTTAATACCAATTTAGATACAAATTAGTGTCATTCATGACAACCTAAACAGAATCCACATGATATATGCGACCATTCTTGGATGAAATCAATATGTATAGATTATAACATACCCTTTTCTATATTAGCCCTGATATCATCCCGAGACTCCCATATCGACCTCGAGGCTTTAGCCGAGGGGCGATATGGGTCGAGAGCTGATACCAGGGCAAATATGGAAAAACATGTTATAATCTTTAAGCTATTTATCACATATTTAAGTGTTGCAGAAAAGAGGGGAAAAAGTTCAATTATAACAATTTAATGAAACATAACAGGTAAATCTTAAAAATGTATCCGTATCCGTAACAAATATGTGATAAGATATAAATAACACATAGCTGAGAGGGTGATAGAGCAGATTGGGTCCCGAGAAAACATTGTCAACCGCGGCGAAGCCAAGGTTGACAATATTTTTTCGAGGGATACCGATCTGCTCTATCACCCTCTCAGCTATGTGATATTTGATTTATTATAATGAATGTCCTATCATCATTTTCTTTAACAGATGGGTTTTATTATAAAGTATTTTCTATGTAGTCACGTACTTGACAGCGTAACGGGTATTTGAAAAATCATCAGAAGTGAAGTAAATAGACAATAGTAGTGCATTGACTTGACATATAAACGATACAAGGATTAGGCCCGAAACGGGAAAAAAGCTCTGCTATCAAGAAAAAAAATATTTTCAATTGTTGTTATTTTGTTATTGTTATTTATTTTATTTAAATTTTGGGTAAATACCCCTTTCAAAAGGCCTCATATCTGGCGGAGAAATATACATCACAATGAACATGATGAAATGTACATGTACATCACCAGTTGAAACCCATCGATGGTGAACGAATGCGTTTAATATCAACAATAAGCATAACACACAATGATTTATAGGTTTTAAAGTAAAAATATTAACAAGTGAAATACGTTTTTCCAACAATTGTAAAAGAAATAAGTTTGAGTCGTTCCACGCTTCGTTGTATAGTAAATTAGAACTTTAAGCATTGTCTATAAAATAACTTGATGACGATTCAATTCATTGTCGTTTAAACTGCCGATTTTTTATTGGTCTAGCCGAGAGGGTGACATTCCAAAAAATTGTCACCCGCTCAGCCATGTGATAGAGTAAATTAACACCTTCGTATTAGGCAATCAAAATATGGCATTTTAACATGATGTATAATAATGACATTTTCAGCATGTTTAACTAAATGACAACTGCGTCTTCAAAACAACTGTTTACTTTCAGTTTGTGTTTATCGTGACTTTCGATGTAAAATCTAGAGACGTTCCGAATTCCTGCACTTGTGTCAACTCGGCCAATATAGAATAACTCGGCCAATACAGAAAAAAATCTGTATTGGCCGAGTTATTCTGTATTGGCCTAGTTTACACATTATATTGCATAGGCAGTTTTCATCATATTAAGTCCAATAACAGTGTAGTTAATTAATAATAAAGTAGTATGGCATACATTTCAGGCGAAAGACAGTCACATTCATTTAAAAGGTATTTTGAAAGCAGACGATAGAACTATTTCAGGTTTGGGGAACGAGTAGATTATCACAAAGTTTTTTTGTGTACATTTTGTGTGTGTAAAATGTGTATAAATTTATTGATGAGTAACACGCCTTTTCATTTTATAGATCGTACATCGAAGCTAGAAAAATAATAATTACACCACTGGATTCAGTACATTGAATTGTTTTGTTAGACATGAATAATTTTTATGATAAACATATATTTAAAAAGTTATACAATGAAACATGCAGAATTTCCAATGATTTCCTCGATAACACCTGATTAACAGACTTTAGCCAACCCGATTAACAGACCCACCGTCGATATAGCCACATACTCAATATAGATTAACCGACCAATCTCTCGGTTAGTCGAGTGTCGGCCGTGATGTTCCAATAAACAAAATAATCATTACCTCACACTTCTGTTATATTGTTAATTCGGTTGTTGTTTACTGACACGTGCCCATTACATAATTAATCATTAAGAGATAATGAAATTATATTACGGTATGGACACTCTGCATTAAACAGGCTTATGACTGTCTTGGTTTACCAAGGCTGCATTACCAACACCAATAATTATAAAAATGAAAATAAATATTTACAACTATATACAATATGTACATCCTATGTTAGCTTTCTGTGAAAAGGTAATAATGTTCAATGTTTCACCAATAATTGATAGTGACCATTCAGGAAATCGTGGATGCACAATTCAAGGATTTGCAGCGTGCTTTGGTGTCCAGGGGCCAGTACCGTGTGGCTGATTCACATAAACATTTCGAGATAACAGCAACGTCATGGGTTAATAAAACTGTACCAGAAAGAGAAAGATTGACCAAGAGATTCAAGAACTACATTCTTCCAGATAAACGTGTTATTACATCAACAGATGGCAGGATGAATGTCATAAAGCCGAGAGCATTGGGCAAGAAAATCGGACAACGCAAAAGAAAGATCAACGAGAGAACAACAACCTTCAACCAGATGCGTAGCTTTATACGACCGCAGAGGTTGAACCCTGAACGGTTGGGGCAAGTATGGACACAACATTCAAGCTGGATTCAGCTCTAAATTTGGATTGTGATTAAATAGTTGACACAGCATAGGTTTCTGACACAGAATGAATGTGTTCTAATGAACTTAAAATTTTGTTTTCTCTTAGAGCAATTCACTATGCTGTTGAATATTAATCCTCTCAAAAAAATGTTTGAAGAAATTTTCTTTTTTATTTATGAAATTTCAAATGAGAAAAATTGAACCCAATTTTTTTAAATCACATCCCCCTTTCCCTTATTCCAAAACTAATCTCAATTAAAATTTCTAATGGAGTTTGCAACAATAACTACTCATTTAAATACATCATAAAATATTAAGATGTAAAAAAACTGCTTCTTATCATTGAATGGTAAAGATTATTTTAATTTATCAGTTGGTAGTAAAAAGTGAATATACATTGTATATTGTATATAACAAAGATTTAAGTTGATTCTGGACAAAGAAAGATAACTCCAATTAAAAAAAAATCTTGCTATTGCACAATATTTTGCAATTAGATATTTCTTGCTTACTATTCTGGACAAAGAAAGATAACTCTAATTAAAAAAAAATTTGCTATTTCACAATATTGTGCAATTAGATATTTCTTGCCATTGCGCAATACTGTACAATTGAAAAGACTTGCTATTGCACAATACTTAATATAATAATTTTAGATCCTGATTTGGACCAACTTGAAAACTGGGCCCATAATAAAAAATCTAAGTACATTTTTGGATTCAGCATATCAAAGAACCCCAAGATTTCAATTTTTGTTAAAATCAGACTAAGTTTAATTTTGGACCCTTTGGACTTAAGTGTAGACCAATTTGAAAACAGGACCAAAAATGAAGAATCTACATACACAGTTAGATTTGGTATATCAAAGAACCTCATTTATTCAATTTTTGATGAAATCAAACAAAGTTTAATTTTGGACCCCGATTTGGACCAACTTGAAAACTGGGCCAATAATCAAGAATCTAAGTACATTTTTAGATTCAGCATATCAAAGAACCTAACTGATTCATTTTTTGTCAAAATCAAACTAACTTTAATTTTGGACCCTTTGGACCTTAATGTAGACCAATTTGAAAACGGGACCAAAAGTTAAGAATCTACATACACAGTCATGACAGTTCGATTCGGCATATCAAAGAACCCCAATTATTCAATTTTGATGAAATCAAACAAAGTTTAATTTTGGACCCTTTGGGCCCCTTATTCTGTTGGGACCAAAACTCCCAAAATCAATACCAACCTTCCTTTTATGGTCATAAACCTCGTGTTTAAATTTCATAGATTTCTATTTACTTATACTAACGTTATGGTGCGAAAACCAAGAAAAATGCTTATTTGGGTCCCTTTTTGGCCCCTAATTCCTAAACTGTTGGGACCTAAACTCCCAAAATCAATACCAACCTTCCTTTTGTAGTCATTAACATTGTGTTTAAATTTCATTGATTTCTATTTACTTAAACTAAAGTTATTGTGCGAAAACCAAGAATAATGCTTATTTGGGCCCTTTTTTGGCCCCTAATTCCTAAACTGTTGAAACCAAAACTCCCAAAATCAATCCCAACCGTTCTTTTGTGGTCATAAACCTTGTGTCAAAATTTCATAGATTTCTATTAACTTAAACTAAAGTTATAGTGCGAAAACCAAGAAAATGCTTATTTGGGCCCTTTTTGGCCCCTAATTCCTAAAATGTTGGGACCAAAACTCCCAAAATCAATACCAACCTTCCTTTTGTGGTCATAAACCTTGTGTTAAAATTTCATAGATTTCCATTCACTTTTACTAAAGTTAGAGTGCGAAAACTAAAAGTATTCGGACGACGACGCAGACGACGACGACGACGACGACACAGACGACGACGCCAACGTGATAGCAATATACGACGAAAAATTTTTCAAATTTTGCGGTCGTATAAAAAAGAAAAAGGACTGATTGGGTATTTAATACTATACATGTATTACATTATTATTACAGCAGTGGGTAAATTGTGACTTAAATTGTTTAAAAGAAGTTGTGTTATCTAATTGTATTTTATTTATACTGCAATTACTTTGTTTGATTAATTCTGTTTTACTTATTGGTAAGTATATTGTGTGCTCAAACTGTTCATTTGAATTCTGTTTTTTAACCATGTTGATAACTTACTTTTGTTTTCTTTCTTCTTCAGTCATTGGTAAGTAAGTATGTATTGTTCATGATGTTCATGATGTTCATTATTGTGTTCATTTGTATTGTGTACATTTTTCTATATTGTTCATGTTCAATTTCATTGTGTACATTTCGTATGTAGTTATACTGGTAAGTACATGTTTACGTTGCAGGTTCTATTCTCTTTTTTCAATTATTTTAGTGTTTAAGTAAGTATACAGTTTTGTTTATGCAATTTATTTGTATTGTGTTTAATGCATTTTTCTTTTCTTGTTTCCCATTGCTGTTTTATACACTTGATACATAATGCATGTATAGTATTGTTGCGCATGTTTTCAGGTTGAACTGGATGAATATATTTTTAACAATTCTAAATAAAGTATTTCCGCGGACTATGACAGATAAGCCCGTGCCTTGTGCAGGATATCTTAATAGTTATAAATATTTTACAATAAATTCTAAATAAAGTATTTTCGCGGACTATGACAGATAAGCCCATGCCTTGTGCAGGATATCTTAATAGTTATAAATATTTTACAATAAATTCTAAATAAAGTATTTTCGCGGACTATGACAGATAAGCCCGTGCCTTGTGCAGGATATCTTAGTAGTTATAAATATTTTACAATAAATTCTAAATAAAGTATTTTCGCGGACTATGACAGATAAGCCCGTGCCTTGTGCAGGATATCTTAATAGTTATAATTTTTTTTAAATAAATTCTAAATAAAGTATTTCCGCGGACTATGACAGATAAGCCCGTGCCTTGTGCAGGATATCTTAGTAGTTATAAATTTTTTACAATAAAATCTAAATAAAGTATTTTCGAGGACTATTTACAGATAAGCCCGTGCCTTGTGCAGGATATCTTAGTAGTTATAAATTTTTTACAATAAATTCTAAATAAAGTATTTTCGCGTACTATGACAGATATGCCCGTGCCTTGTGCAGGATATCTTAGTAGTTGTAATTTTAGAGTTTAAAAGGGGGCTTGGTTAACATCCATTTCTAAATTAAAAATATAATAATATGATAAAGATAATAATTTTTTTAATAACTAACTAAAATTAAAACAAAAACTAATTTAAACAGTTTACTATTCCATATTTTATTTAAAAAAGCCCACCCTCACATTGTTCATTGCCTTGTCGTGGCGTGAGGGCTCCACTTAGGTGGTCCAAGATGAACACGTTGAGGGATTGTATGCAATCTTTCTTTTATTCATTCAATACGATTTCCTTTGTCGCCATCTTGGAAATACACACCGATATCCATAAATTTATAATGATCAATATTAACTTACCTGCAACTTGTAAATCATTTTTAGGTTATAAAATACACTTCTACTATATTTTTATTCAATAATATATGTTTAAAAGTCACTCAAATGTGTTAATATTGATATTTGAAGAGTTATTCGGTCATTAGGCAGCAACCATTTGATTTTCTGGGGGGGGCTATGGTTTTTATTTCTGGACAAATTTTTTTTTTCGCCTGCGGCAAAAAACAATCTATTTTTTTCGCGACAAGTCGAAAACAATTTTTTTCTTTCAATTTTAGCATTACATATAGTGGCAGCTGAGGGTGAAACAAACAATTTTTTTTTCTCAGAATCACAAACAAATTATTTTTTTCTCCAAAAACTGGAAACAAACTTTTTTTTCCAAAAAAAACCATAGCCCCCCCAGAAAATCAAATGGTTGCTGCCTTACATGTGTTATTCGGATAATAACAGTGTTATTCGGTCATTCGTGTTACCCGTTTGTGAGTAGTTTATTTTTATTGGAATATTGCACTTCAAGCAATATGAAAACATAGCGCTTTTTTTCTACTAATTTGTCATTTTTGTTGTATTATTGGTGGACCCGTGTTATAATGGAAGGAGACTTTATAAAATTAAGAATGGAAATGGGGAATGATATTATAATAAAATGTATTCTGTGTCTATAATCAATTTGATAAAAATAGCATATAACCTACACATACTTTTGAGGATTACTACTTGACAAAATGGACAACAACAGAAGGCAGTGGCGGATCAAGAGGGGGACGTAAAGTGTGTACGCCCCATTCCCCCCCCCCTTTTGCTCGTTTTTTTTTAAAATGATTAATCATACGCAACTATGTGAACTTTGCCATTTCCTGTGTACTCTATTATTTAATTTTTATCCGACAATTCTTTACTTATAGAGATATTTTTCGCTGGAATTTACTGATTGTCAAAGTCATGTGATTCGCTATGGTGGAGTTGACCAGTGCTTCGAAAAACGTCGCTCAGTCATTTTGAAATTCAAATTACAGTAACACATTGCTTAAGCTGAGGATTACAATCATGACACCTTCAAAGTGACATAGGATTGAGCAAGAACGTATTGACTTCTATTTCACTATTCCACCAAACAGGAAGTAATACTCTATAGACTATAACACTCTCATGAAAAAAGTTCCATGGCAATATTATTTACCTACGAAAACATGTTTAACCCCAAACGCCATTGTCATGATTGATATGGACTATATAAAATTGCTGTTTGCTGTGAACCAAGCTTTGCCTTGAAGACCAAACTACAACCTTTAATAGTTTACTTTCATAAATTGTGACTTGGATAGACAGTTGTCTTTGGTACTTAAATGTATATGAGATCCAGTAATATCTATCTACAAGATTAATATTGAGAACACATTTTTTTGTAATAAATTTAAAACATATTTAATTCTGTAATATCTGATAATATGTATCAGTTATTTGTGATTTTTCATTTGATGTGTACTCTCTGGTAATGTCAGTATCAGCATGATCAGTTGATTGGTTGTGATGAGAAAAAATGGGGCAGTTTTCAATTGTCATGTGCAGGTACACCACATGTGGATCTTCTTTCCCCTCTCATTTATAAAATTGTGCATGATATTTATCACAGAAATGCACCCGTATTTTGGTGAATAAAACACTTGTCATATTAAATTAAAGTCAGAGGTGGAGTTAGAGGGTTTTTCGGGGGGCCTGGGTCACCCCTTTTTTAGGAAAAATTTTGTTGTTTTTATAGGGAATCACTGAAGCATGACTGGAGTTGGCCCCTTCTTAGGCAGTCAGTGGGCTCCCGCTTATGAACATTTCTTGATCCACCACTGAAAGTTTGAGTAAAGTTAGATAAGGATTTATGACAAATTATGTTGAAATTTGCACAGATAATGAATGAAAAATCTAGTAAATTAAAAAATAGGCACTATTATTAAAAGCTTTCCTTGCTTATTCACAAGGACATATCATATCCTCCATGCTATTCCGATCTGAGTTTTTATTCATACATGTACATACATGTAGTCTGGTGCTGTTCCAAGTAGTCTTCTTTTTTCTGTTTCTTGAGAAGTATTTGTTTTACCTGTTCAGTCACTGTAAAGTGTTGCAATTCATATTTAAACGCAACACATAAATAGTGACCAAAAAGGTATGGCTATCACATGAGAGAAGCTAGAAAAAAGTCAAATGTATACATTTTAAACATTTTTGTGGGACCATGAAAATGTGGTATATAGATAGATATGCATAGATAGACCATATAACAAATAAGCAAACAATTCAAAGGAGATGTACATGTAAGATGAATTATGAAAAAAAAAAGAGCCATGGCCAGGGGCCCCAAACTTGACAGCATTTGGTGTTGAACAGGTAAAATGTTTGCAGTGACAATAAATATAGCCTTTGTTAGAGGTGACCCAGGTCGCCTTTCTCTAAATCAGCTATATTAAACATATTTCTGGGCCGGGTTGAAAAATAAATGAAAATGACTTTAAAAAAAGCTAATAGAAATACACCAAATTTGGGAGACATCTATTTAAATGTTTGAAATAATAAGAAAGTAGACAAGAACTAAGCTTTTTCAGATAATATACAGACTATTGCAGTCAGCCTATAATAGACTCTTTGCCTCCTGAAATGTTTGCTTATACACTGTGCTTTCATATAATGATTTAAAATCAGTGTGATAGTTTTCATGAAGAACACTGAGCGTACAGGTATTATGACAAGATAAATGTTGTGTTACATGTACATGTATCTACCCAAATAAGTAAAATATAAAAATTCTTGACTTCTAAAACCAGTGATTGATCTCCTGATTTATATCTCATCACTCTATGCAGATGCTGTGTGAAAAAAAAAAAATTGACTTGCCAGTATGCTTCTATCCATTGAGTTGATTTATTATTAATTATTTTGCTTTGGATACACCTTAAGCTTATTGCTACAACATGTATATGTCTAGCTGCCATTACAAACTGTACATGCATGTACATCACATATATTCCATGTAAAATTTTGATGTTTTAATACAAAATATATGATGCCACAATGGAAAAGTAATCGTTGTATGACGTTAATGGTTAAAATGGGACAGATTCTCAGGTCAGCTGGGACAATAAGGGAGGGCTGGGGGAAGGGGTGACTTCTCCAGTCATGCTTCAGTGATTTCCTACATAATCAACCAAATAGTAATGTTCATCACGAAAAAATATACTAAGTGTAAGACCTGATGATGTGAATAAATTGAAATCAGACATATCAAATGAAGTTTCCAGTGCTTTTGATATATCAATGGGCAATCTGATGAGTTAAGCCTTTTTTGACTGATTTTTATAGTTTGTTCTTATGTTGTACTGTTATACATGTACCACTGTCCAAGGTTATGGGGAGGATCGGAATCCCGCTAACATGTTTTACCCCGCCACATTATTTATGTATGTTTCTGTCCCAAGTCAGGAGCCTGTAATTCAGTGGTTGTCGTTTGTTTATGTGTTACATATTTGTTTTTCCTTCATTTTTGTATATAAATAAGGCCTTAGATTTCTGGTTTGAATTGTTATACATGTCATATCAGGGCCTTTTATAGCTGTGTTGTATAGGCTTTGATCATTGTTGAAGGCTGTACGGTGACCTATAGTTGTTAATGTCTGTGTCATTTTGGTCTCTTGTAGACAGTTGTCTGATATCGGGATCGTTCGCCCTGATTACATGTTCGCCCTAGGTTCGTTCGCACTGAGTTTGTTCGCCCTGGTAATCCGTTCGCCCTGAGTTCGTTCGCCCTATTATCATTAATGATATGTATATATATGTATATGTTACATTAATAAAAGAAATGTATATTTATATATATTAAAATTTATGTTTATCTATTAAAGCTGAATACAGAATATTAATTAAATAAAATTCGTGGCTGCATTATTACACTTTATTTTATAATTACTTTTAATTACTGTTGATTGAATTTTGATTGCTGATTAGGTATAATTTGAAATCTTTGATATCACTGATTGTTATATGAATTGTCTTTGATGGATTAAATAATGAAAATAACATTTTTCTCAAATAAAATAGTCAGCTTAGCTTGGATGGGTAAAAACACTGATGTACAAATTGTTAGGCATGAAAGGGAAATTATTTTCGCAGCTTGGCTTCTTTGATCTCAAGTGTGTTTTGACAAATTTGTTATATATGGAAGTGGATTATGGAACCGGTGCATTATTCCATAAACTATGGAAGTGTACATGTGAAAAAATCGTAATATTCGGCGATATTGTAGACTGACTTCAACATATTCAATTAAATACACACAACACAACACTATAATAAAAAATATAAATCAGGGCGAACATACCCAGGGCGAACGGTCTCAGGGCGAAACGGAACTAGGGCGAACAAAAATCAGGGCGGACGGACCCGGATTCCAGTTGTCTCATTGGCAATCATACCACATCTTCTTTTTTATAATGACTGCTGATCACCACTGTGTCCATACTGGGACTATTATGGTCCAACAACCAGTGGCGGATCCAGAAATTTTCATAAGTGCAGGCCCACAAAATTTCCCAGAAAAGGATGGCAAGCCCCCTGGCCCCCTTCTAAATCAGCCTCCTGACAACTCCAAAGAATAAATCATCATGTACGAGTACAGCAAAGATCATCAAACTGTCTACACATGCAAACATCTTTTTGGGAGTTCACTGTGTTGCAAGTTTTTGGGGTTCGAAGGATCGTATAAAATGATTGCCTTGGGGGTCATTGTCAAATATAGAGCTGTGCATTGTAAAAAGCTAAATTATATAATTTGCAACAGCTGACACTATAGTATCCTATTGTGCACTGAAACCCTTGCCAATAACATATACCGTGATGCTTGGTGTAGGCTTCTTTGCACATAAGAAACCATATTGCTCACCTTGTAATTTTTGTATTCTTCTAATCAGTATCGTCGGGTTTGTTTATTTACACCAGAAATCAATGAAGGATGAAAGTGCTGGAAACGAAATTACATCTTCGGTAAATTCCGTGATTTTAATATTTTCTAATCAATATGTCCAAGCAATGAAAAATAAATGGCTATTATTTTTATACATAGAGCATACGTTTTGTGTATTAACTATTTAAAATCTAAGTTTTATAAGAAGAAATCTAACACAAAAGTATCTCAATCATTTAACCGTTTTAATACGCAGTTTAAAGTGTGAATTATACACATTACTGTTCTATTTTTAGAGAATAGCAATAATACATAAATGTACAGTTTCTTACCAAAATAGCAACATAATTTCAAGATTAAATCATCACATTGTCACATGATTATATAATCTGTACCACATTGACAGTTTGTGGTGAGTTATCATCATAACTAATCACTATAGCAAATGAACACTTTATCATAATATGTACCTATAACCTAGTATCATGATTTCAATCCGACCCCACTTACGGACGCGTTGAACATATAATGCATGCCACTCATTAATAGCCAATCAGACGTTAAAATGACCTTCATTTCCCCCATAATAATTCCGGAAACAGCCACGAAGCAGCCATTAGATAGTATTTATAACCAATGAAATAACAGAAATACCGTTAACAGATTTACCCGAACCTGACGTTTAGCCTCTGACTAATCAGACCGTATCACCATGGTGATACGGTAATAATTCATGAAGTTTTACATTGAAATATAAGAGTTTTCACAAAAACAAGTGTATGGATAAAAGTTTTATACTATAAACTTACTATTTAGTTAAAAAAAATCATGTTCAACTTTATTTTCTACAACTCGTTTCATATGACTTTAAGTTTTCATAGTGACTTTTCAGATTTTTTCTCCAACTCACAGCTGTCTTTGGTTTTGATCATGCATTTTGATTTCCTGGCCCATTTTAAGACTCTGAATATGAAGGTACACATTGTATTTAATTCTTTCAAATCAAGTTTTGGTGGATTCTGAATACCTCTAAATGTCATACTGGGTGTACTTGCAAAATGAAGATCTTTATCCTTTTTTATAATAACTGATAGTTGAAATGATCTAGGTGAGACAACAATGCCAAAAACAATATCTTGGAAGAACAGTTTAGACAACATTTGTTGAATGTTTTGAACAAGTCCATGTGACTCCTGATAGGCAGGTTTCAGTTCAAATACTAATGGGAACATACCAGGAAAGGCTGGAAGGGCAACACAAAAATCTGGCACAACTTTCTTGTGTGGTTGTGATAAATGTACAGGATGTACTTCTGGTGCTAAATCAGCTGCTTCAGTTAATCTTGTTGATTCGAGATTTAAAGATGAAAGGCTGCTTACTAAAGATGAAGAATTACTGAATGAACTGCTAAAATAGGGTTCTGCATTATACTCCATCTGAGTAATTGAATTATCTAAATCACCAAAAACAATTTCCATGACAGTGTTGGTGTTGTCATACTGAACTGGAGCAAAACCACTTACGTCAGCTGACCCATCAGCACCGACACATTTCAAAAGGATTTTTATCAATTCATCTATCCACATTTTAGCATGGCCGTTCTTCATATCAGTCCGTAATGCTTGCACAAATGCTGATACATATGCTGTTTGTTCTGAAAATATATATAATAAAGAAATGCATGAAATGGAGGAGTAGTAAACAACAGCTTTAATCCCCTCCCTTTCTTTGCAAAGCGTGTTATAACAAAAATGTAGGGCAAGGTCACCTTATTTTGGTACTGATATAATCATCCAGTTGGTTAATACCTAAGATGTATCCACTGAC
Source organism: Mytilus galloprovincialis (assembly GCF_965363235.1). Taxonomy (NCBI): domain Eukaryota; kingdom Metazoa; phylum Mollusca; class Bivalvia; order Mytilida; family Mytilidae; genus Mytilus; species Mytilus galloprovincialis. The sequence continues at coordinate 19,540,556 of NC_134851.1, read as the reverse complement.
CAAATATCCCCCTTCCCTGACTTGTACATGGGGTAATATGGACCTTACAGGTAGGGGAAAAACATGCTGTAACGTTTATATGGATAGGTGAGAAAAACAAGTTGCTTGTTTAAAAATAAAAATGTGCTTTGCCGAGCGCAGCTGGGTCAGTCCATTTACACAGTGCTTTAGTGGTATAGCAGGGAAAACATATAATATTTTTTTGTAAGAAGCAATTGAATGCTGCAAAATGGGCAAACATGTTGCTTATATAATGAAGAGATAGTATGAATAATTATATTTTGATAGGCTGTCAACTTTTTTTTAAATAAAGATTATATTTCAAAAAGGCCTCATTTTTGCCCTTTTAAAATGGGACAAATTATACATCACCAAGTAAAAGATTAAAAATATGTTGAAAAAATATAAAGTGAATGGTTTTTATTCATTTCAGCTAGTTCTTAATAGTGTGTTTTTTGTCGTAAACTACTTGTTTTGTGAATTTAATTGGTGAAAATGGGTGATTTTTAATGTTTTAATATGCAGTTCATTTGTGATTACTGTCCGTCAAATTTATATTTACAGAAAAATATTTGTAATGCATATAACAGCTGTCAGTTGAAAGTTAATGTATATGAAAACAAGGACCTTTATAGCTGACCTATTCATATTTGGATTATATTGCCCCTGTTAATTCTTCTATGAGAGAAAAAAAGAAAGAAAAAAAACTTCTTTCAAATGTCCGTCAACATTAAGGATAACAAATGTGCATTTCACTTTCATTGTTATCCATTGTTTACAGGAGTCATTATTAAGGACAATTGCTTATATTGAAAGTCATCATCACTGCATTGTTATATACAATTATGATAACGTAGGGTAGAGGAATCTGCCGAGATTTGCCAATTGTACTTTGTCCGTCAACACTTCACAGCATTATAACATATGAACAATTTATCACAAATGAACATGAAATCGAGAATAAATTGTCTTATACCTGTTTTGATATCCTTTAAAAATATGTAGTTCTTGAAAACAGAGAATATACATCTGTTGCCAAATACCAAAGTATGATAAGACCACAAGGACCTCATTAGGATATGTGCACATTTGTGATTTGACTGTTTGACATTTTTTCTTTTGTGATTCTTGACCATAATATTGAAAGTCAAACATCACAATTGTTTTAGATTGCATGTTACTGCCACTTTGGGATACATGCAGAAAATTCTTTTTAGAATTATTTTTTTAACTTGGTGAAGATTTCTCATCTGTAACTTGGAATTTCAATCAGTACCGAAAATCATGTATTTAAATTGTTATCACTTAATAGTAACATATGTGATGATGGTGCTGTCAACAATCATGTATGAACATTTGAAGCTTATCATATCCCGATGGTACTTACAAATAGAAATATTTATTTCTTTGGTTCATTATAATTAAATTAAACTAGAGGCTCTAAAGAGCCTGTGTCGCTCACCTTGGTCTATGTGAATATTAAAGGAAGCAGATGGATTCATGACAAAATTGTGTTTTGGTGATGGTGATGTGTTTGTACATCTTACTTTACTGAACATTCTTGCTGCTTAAAATTATCTCTATCTATAATGAACTTGGCCCATTAGTTTCAGTGGAAAATGTTAGTAAAAATTTACAAATTTTATGAAAATTGTTAAAAATTGACTTTAAAGGACAATAAATCCTTAGGGGGTCAATTGACCATTTCAGTCATGTTGACTTATTTGTAAATCTTACTTTGCTGAACATTATTGCTGTTTACAGTTTATCTCTATCTATAATAATATTCAAGATAATAACCCAAAACAGTAAAATTTCCTTAAAATTACCAATTTAGGGGCAGCAACCCAACAACAGGTTGTCCGATTCATCTGAAAATTTCAGGGCAGATAGATTTTGACCTGATTAACAATTTTACTCATGCCAGATTTGCTCTAAATGCTTTGGTTTTTGAGTTATAAGCCAAAAACTGCATTTTACCCTTATGTTCTATTTTTAGCCATGGTGGCCATCTTGGTTGGATGGCTGGGTCACTGGACACATTTTTTAAACTAGATACCCTAAAGATGATTGTGACCAAGTTTGGTTTAATTTGGCCTAGTAGTTTCAGAGGAGAAGATTTTGTAAAAGATTACTAAGATTTACGAAAAATGGTTAAAAATTGACTATAAAGGGCAATAACTCCTAAAGGGGTCAACTGACCATTTCGGTCATGTTGACTTATTTGTAGATCTTACTTTGCTGAACATTATTGCTGTTTACAGTTTATCTCTATCTATAATAATATTCAAGATAATAACCATATAACGGCAAAATTTCCTTAAAATTGCCAATTCAGGGGCAGCAACCCAACAACCAGTTGTCAGACTCGTCTGAAAATTTAAGGGCAGATAGATCTTGACTTTATAAACAATTTAACCCCATGTCAGATTTGCTCTAAATGCTTTGGTTTTTGAGTTATAAGCCAAAAACTGCATTTTACCCCTATGTCCTATTTTTAGCCATGGCAGCCATCTTGGATGGTTGGCCGGGTCACCGGACACATTTTTTAAACTAGATACCCCAATGATGATTGTGGCCAAGTTTGGTTTAATTTGGCCCAGTAGTTTCAGAGGAGAAGATTTTTGTAAAAGTTAACGACGACGACGGACGACGGACGCCAAGTGATGAGAAAAGCTCACTTGGCCTTTTAGGCCAGGTGAGCTAAAAATCAGCAGCAGCAGCAGGTTTTTTTTTTTTTAGTTTTTTCATCCTCCTACCCATTGGTTTTGTCAAAAAATTTCGTAAAACTAAAACTATAATAACTATGGCCTTAATGACTTTAAATAAAAGGAATATACTTTAAAATCAATAATAATGATTAAGAGTTATCTCTCTTTGCATTTTTTAAGTTAGTGTGTGAAAAACAGTAAAATAACTTTATTTAGATAAATAAGTTAATTATCTCACTTTAAATACTCCATACCAAGAATATCTTACATAATGCACATTCTCTGGTCATGTACTGCAATTGTGCATAGTTTCATTAATATTTCTAGTCATTTTAGGAGGAGTTGTGTTTATAAGACCTATTGCCACATATTGTGTTATTTAAACAAACTTAGTTCAATTATCTCCCTTGAAAAAAAATCTGACCAGATATATCCTCCTTCCTGCCCATCCTAATGTTGTGTACAACAACTGTGTAAAAGTTTCATCAATATTAATTGATCAATTAAAGTGTAGTTGGGCTTACAAGACCTGTTGCCATTTATTGCTATATTAAAACTAAGTAAATTCAATTGTCTCCCTTGAAATAATTCAGACCAGAAATATCTTTACCTTATGCACATCCTCAGGTGGTGTACTACAACTGGATAAAGTTTTGTCAATATTGGTCAATCCGTTAAGGAGGAGTTGCGCATACAAGACATATGGACAGACAGACAGACAGACGGACGGACAGGGTGATTCCTATATATTATTCCTGTATAATAAGCAGATAAGCATTTGTATTTAATATTTTTCAAAACAAAGAGAATATAGCTAGAGTGGGCACAGGTGGGCTGCCCACAGTGGGTAAGTGGAAAAAGCAAAATCCACCTGAGCTGCAGTGTAAGGAAATAGACTTCCGTCTTTTCCCAAAAAATGAATCATTATTGAATATTGTTCGAATAATGTGAATCGGATGTATATTTTTTCAGTTATTGTCTGGAAACCAATTGTTGACATCCGACCTAAGAACCCCAACCATCTTGAAAACAAAACTTAATTAATAATATGTGTTACCTAAAGACATCTTTCCAAATGCTTCTACCAAGTCCTCATCAGTCTTTGGACTTTTTTCAGATGACCAGAATTCTACTCCCTCAATTTTTTCATACTTATAGTCAAAGAGTTCCAAGCAGTTAACAATCTCCTTCCAATAATCCTCACATATTTCAGAATTCTCAAACGATTTTAAAAAACTGTCTATATATTTATAAAAATTATCCAAGGATAGTTGATGGAAGGAATTATAACAATCATACATCAGATATGAAGCCTCAGACTGTTCCTTTTCTTTGGAAAAAAATTTTACACTTTCAATTGTACTGGACTGTGACATTGAACATTTTTTGTCTTTTGAATGGCTCAGGCATAATATCCTGAGCAGCAAGGCTCTTTGATTGTAATTTGCCTTCCATGCCTGAAAGCAAAATATGTCTGATAATAAAATATGTATTAGTATTTATATGATGTATACCTTAGAACTTTTTAAAATATCTTGCAGATACAATGTAACTGCAAAACAGGAGGAAAATACACTGGGTATCCCAATACAAAGTCTGTGAAGTGATCCAAATTATGCAGAGCAGCTAACAATGGCTAACATGACTGCAAAAGATGTTTAGCATTTTAAAACTAATTTTATTCATATTTTGAAGGTCAATTTTTCCAAACGGATAACTCCAAAAATGTTCAATAAACAGAAATTCACGTTTCAATTAAGGATGTACTTTAGGAAGTTAGGTGAGGTTTTGGAAATTTTTGTCAAATGTTTGGACTCCTTGGCTTTTTCCCTAAGATACAGCGTTAAATATTTTGCCCCATAACACCCACTTTTCTTTTCATAGAAATCTTCAAATAGCTTATAAAAGGTCATTAACAAAATTTAAGCAGATTGTAGATTTCCTTTCTTATGATTTCAGACCCAAATAATACTAATGCTAAAAATAAGGTAAAAGTCAGAGAAAGCCTTTCCAGCCATTATTTTAACATCAAATATTGCGAAAAGGAATTCCATAACCTATAAACATTTTTAGCTTATTTTAGTTTATTTAAGACATCCTAATGATAATTCAGTTTATGTTTGGTTGAATTTGGTACACTAGTTTCAGAGGAGAAGGTTTTTTATAAGACTTAAAGTTAGCTAATATGATGAACAAAATGTGTAAAATTGTCATTAAAGGACAATAACTCCTTATGGGGTCAATTGACAAATTTGGTCACATTAACATTTTGTAGATCTTACTTTGCTGATCATTTTTGCTGCTTACGGTTTATCTTTATCTATTATAATATTCAAGAAAATAAAAGAAAATAAAACACAAAACATTATTCAAGAAACCCCAAGGATCATTCAGCTTAAGTTTGGTTGGAATTGGTTCTACATGTTACGTTTCAGAGGAGAAGATCTTTGAAATATTTTACACCAGATAGACCGATGACGACGACAGACGCCAAGTGATGGCAATAGCTCACATTTCCTTTAAAGAAAGGTGAGCAAAAAATGGGTCAAAGTCTCAAATGGCCGGTATGTTATAGTAATGTTTGTATTAGAATCTTAATTGAACTGTATGAGGAGATAATTACAATAAAATTTACATAGTTTCCAAGTCTGGAAACAACAAGAGGCTCTCAAGAGCCTGAATCGCTCACCTGGTAAACAATGCCTTATTGAACATATTGAACCATGCCAGGCAAACATGTACAGCTAACAATTCTTCAATATTACAAATATATATGACTTACTGTTTATAAATAAAGAAAATGAGACCAAAACACAAACACTTAAAACTTAGCAATGGACTGTGAAAATGAGGTCAAGTTCAAATAAAACCTGCAGTAGACCATGACCTAATAAATATTTTAACTTCTAGTCTTATTTGCTCTAAATGCTGGAGTTTTTTAGATATAAGCCAAAAACTGCATTTAACCCTGTGTTCTATTTTTAGCCTGACGGCCATGTTTTTAGACAAAATAGAAAATAAAACACAAACTTAATTTTATACACCCTACTGATCATTCAGTTGAAGTTTGGTTGAATTTGGTTGAGTAGTTTTAGAGGAGAAGATTTTTTAAAGTTAGCAAATATGATGAACAAATTGTGAAAAAATTGTCATTAAAGGACAATAACCCCTTAAGGGGTCAATTGACAATTTTGGTCATATTTAACTTATTTGTAGATCTTACTTTGCTGATCATTTTTGCTGTTTACAGTTTATCTTTATCTATAAATATAATGATATTCAAGATAATGACCAAAAACTGCAAAATTTCCTTAAAATTACCAATTAAGTGGCAGCAACCCAACAATGGTTTGTTTGATTCATCTGAAAATTTCAGGGCTGATAGATCTTGACCTAATGAACATTTTTACCCCATGTCAGATTTGCTCTAACTGCTTTCGTTTCTGAGATATAAGCCAAAAACTGCATTTGACCCCTATGTTCTATTTAAAGTAAGGGCGGCCATGTTTTTTGACGGATCAAAAATCGAAGCACACACTTTGTGCAGGATAATCTAAGGAACAATCATGCTAAGTTTCATCCAAATCAATTCAGTAGTTTCAGAGGAGAAGATTTTTTAAAGTTAGCAAATATGATGAACAAATTGTGAAAAATTGTCATTAAAGGACATTTACCCCTTAAGGGGTCAATTGACAATTTTGGTCATATTAACCTATTTGTAGATCTTACTTTGCTGATCATTTTTGCTGTTTACAGTTTATCTTCATCTATAATAATATTCAAGATAATGACCAAAAACTGCAAAATTTCCTTAAAATTACCAATTAAGTGGCAGCAACCCAACAATGGTTTGTTTGATTCATCTGAAAATTTCTGGGCTGATAGATCTTGACCTAATGAACATTTTTACCCCATGTCAGATTTGCTCTAAATGCTTCCATTTTTGAGATATAAGCCAAAAACTGCATTTGACCCCTATGTTCTATTTTAAGTAACGGCGGCCATGTTTTTTGACGGATCAAAAATCGAAGCACACACTTTGTGCAGGATAATCTAAGGAACAATTATTTTAAGTTTCATTCAAATCCATTCAGTAGTTTCAGAGGAGAAGATGTTTGAAAAATTGTTAACGACGACAGACGATGACGACGACAGACGACGACGACGACGGACGCCAAGTGATGAGAAAAGCTCACATGGCCTTGTAGGCCAGGTGAGCTAATAAAGAAATAATTCCACTCCATAATAGCTTTTGCACAACTTCAACAAATGAAAAGTTTCAGGAATCTGGGTTGATTAATTACACAAAACTTGCCCCTTGCCCCTTTCAAGGGAAAAATTTGGTTGATTATATAGGGAATCACTGAAGCATGACTGGAGCAAGCCCCCGCCCTTATGAAAACTTCTTGAACCGCCACTGACTTGTTACCTTTTTTCGTAGGTTTGCTGAAAAATGACTAATTAAGTTTCCCAACGTCCATATTACATGGTTGTGAACGTGATAATTATTTGGACTAGTTACCCAATATCTACAGGCTTTACAAAATTCTAAAATTACTAATGGCTTGTAAAACTTACTTGGCCCAATTGGAACAACTCAGCCTTTCTGGTTGCACGAAGAAATAACTTATATTGTACTGTGTAGCGAGAATGGCCAAGTAGTTACAATTGTTACTTGGCCCAACCACTTTGTGATAGCATGTATACAATGTACCATACAGACATGCTTACAAGTTACAGAAACATTTCAGCCTTCTTTTACTTTAAGCCAAATAAGGGTCCCTATACTAGAGTTAAGGAGCATGTATGGCTATGTTTTAGGTTAGGGTAACGGGTTAAGAATAGTTTAGTAGAGCTCTTTATGAAATTATGGGTTTTGGCCACTAAAGTATCAGAATGCCAACATTTTCCATCTATTATTATTAAAACTTGCTAAAAAGAAAAAAAAATAATATAAAGATAAAAAAGTTAAGGTTCATCTTTACACTTTGTCAAAAATGACTGTGTTTACACCATGAAATTACATCTGAGTACAGACAAAACTGTATAATTTAAAAAGTTTTAAAGCCTGGCAGCACCTAGATATACAAAGGTTGTATTAATTTTTTGTTTAAGAAAATATGAAACTATTGTGGATTTGGCTAAACATTTTTTTCCTTACCACAGGTGAATCCGGGTTCGTTCGCGCCCAGCCGCGTTCGCTCCCAGTCACATTCGCACCCTACACGTTCGCACCCTACACGTTCGTGCCCTTTTTAAAGATAATTCTAATCGTATTTCAGTCAGTGTATTGCTATAAAATATAGATAATATTTTGTTATAATTGTTTTAGAATAAAGTGTCATTCTAAAAGGAGTCTTGTGAATTATTTTGAAGAAATGAATAATTCGACTTGTAAAAGAAAGGCAGAAGCTAGTTACAGAACAGCTTTCAAACATATGTTATATCATGATGCTTAATTGTCTAAAAACAAATCAGATCAAAGGAACCAAGATGTTAAAACAATCATCTTTTTTTTTCATTTAATATCTTTCATTATTTTACTCATACCAAGCTAACTACTTGTTTTACTTAACACCAAAGCTGGCTATAACAACAATCCTAATTTTCAAACATATAATAATAACAAATTAACTTTTTAAATACCAATTAACAGTAATCATTTAAATAATTTTACCATTGAATATAAATCAGCTATCCACCAAAAAACAAAATATGAAATAGAATTACTATTTTTTATTTATATAAAGGATAAATATAAAATTACAATTTTCATTATACAAAATCTACTTATTAAAAATAGGGTGCGAAAGAACCCAGGGTGCGAACGTGTGGGGCGCGAACGTGTAGGGTGCGAACATGTTATGGGCGCGAACGGACCCGATACCACCACAGGTGATCCTAAATGATAATTATTTAAGGTCTGTCCCCTCAGGTAATGATTGTAAATTGTAGCATGCTTTTTGCATGAATGATAGGACAATAGAAATCTACTCAACAAAATTAGTGGACTGTATCATTTAAATCTCACATGTCTCAGGTGGTTTTTTATTTTTCCATCTTCTGTGGAAAGGAAAGAAAATGTTCAGCAAAATTCATAAAAGATTTTAACATTTTAAATGACAAAATGGATGCAAGAAATATAGATCTAGGTGCTGCCAGGCTTTAAAATTTTTAGATTGTACAGTTTTCTCTGTACTCAGAGGAAATTTTATGATGTCAGAGTTCGCGAAAAGTGTCAGTCCTCAGGATTTCACCACCAAAACTTTGTATAGGACTGACACAATTTTAGTATTTTTCAATAGAGTTAATAGTGAGGACCAGTAAATTTTCTTCAAGGACCATCAGGGAAAAAAAAGATTTCGCGAACTCTGTGATGTAAACACAGCCATTTTTGACAAAGTGTAAAGATGAACCTTAAGTTCATAAATATGGGGGTCGGACCTTTATCGGGACTCCGGGATTGTCGGACGGACGGACGGACAACGGTATACCATAATACGTCCCGTCCCGGGCGTATAAAAACCGCGTATATATCCGTCAGTGGTAGATAAAGAGTTAAAGAAGACATATGTGTATGTCATTTTGTACCATACACAAAATCTATAAGAAAGCCATTTTTTACCATAATGGTAACCTTTTCGTACAACATGGGAGATCAAATTGCCATTTCGTACCATACCAAAAATTTATTTGTTTACCATTTTGTACCATATAGGAAATTTAAGTGTTTGCCATTTTGTACCATATATATAGGAAATTTATGTGTATGCCATTTCATACCACATCAAAGATTTTATAGCTATTTTGTTATATGATTGGGTGCATGTAATTGATGTCTCAACGGCATATACTTCACATGCTTTTTTATCAAATAAGAAAACAAAAACAAGGTGCAAATTCTAATGCAAACAGACAAATTTGTGGCTTGCTTCATGATAAATGTTTTATTATGTTAGCTTGTGCCCCTTTCTCTGCATTTCCTGGTAAAACAACGTTTAACAGGTCGGGACCACTACCTTATATGGAAATGCATAAATTAGCATACTTATGTTCTCGCACATGTAATTGTTTATTTACATGTGACGCAATTTATTTTTACCTAGGTTTTTGACCAATCCACTAAATGAGTCACAATGCATGATGGGCTACTACGTGTTTACAATCAACCAAGAACATGTGTTATTTACTGAAATACAACACATTTTTTCGTGCAATGCGGGATTCACAATTTCGCTTAGTTTTTCATTTTGTGTATCCTCATTTATAGTTCGTGATATAAAGTATTACTTCCATGCTCAGATTAAGGAAGAGTTGTTTCTATGTGAAGAAAAAAGGGTTTGAATTACCCGATATATAGCCATTAACATGTTTGATGATGGCACAGAGATTTCATGTATTTGTCCACCAGAAGCAACGAAACAACAGCGAAAAAACACAATTACCCATGAGACAAACTTACTGGTGTAAAGTAAGCCGTCGATAACAGCCGGTGCTGATATTCAAGAGTACAGCAATGTTCGTATATAGATAATTAAAGGCAAATGTGGGATCCTTGAATTTTGTGTTCGTAAAAAAGGCGAAGAAACATTTACATACATGGCAGTGTTAACAAAATTTATAATAAAATTGAGAATGGAAATGGGGAATGTGTCAAAGAGACAACAACCCGACCAAATAAAAAACAACAGCAGAGGGTCACCAACAGGTCTTCAATGTAGCGAGAAATTCCCGCACCCGGAGGCGTCCTTCAGCTGGCCCCTAAACAAATATATACCAGTCCAGTGATAATGAACGGCATACTAATTTCCAAATTGTACACAAGAAACTAAAATTAAAATAATACAAGACTTACAAAAGGCCAGAGGCTCCTGACTTGGGACAGGCGCAAAAATGCGGCGGGGTTAAACATGTTTGTGACTGAGATCTCAACCCTACCCCTATACCTGTAACCAATGTAGAAAAGTAAACGCATAACAATACGCACATTAAAATTCAGTTCAAGAGAAGTCCGAGTCTGATGTCAGAAGATGTAACCAAAGAAAATAAAGTATTTTTATAAGTATAAGTATTTTTGTTGGTCACATTTCAGTATATGGGACTTCCAAACTGTTCCCTTTTTTTGAAGGTAGTGAAGTCAGCAACTGTAGTTTCAGTTTGTTCGTTTTTTTAACGGGCTCAGACATTTGCCAAACTGAATACAATCATTACAGCTGATTTCTTAAACCTGCAAAGTAAAACTTTGGTTGGCTTGCTTGCTTTGTTTGTATAGTTGTTTATACAAGCTTTGAAAATAAGATTGACATCTTTAAACAATATATATATATATATATACATGTATAGGCATAGTTTAACTTGTATATTTTATATTTTGTACAATATACAAACAAGCAAGCAAGCTAACCAAAGTTTTGCTCCACATACATAAGAAATAAGCTGTAATGATTTTATCAATATGTACATGTATGTGCGACAAGGTGGAAAATTTGATATGTTTGGGGAAAATTGCAGCGTTGGATCTATAATAAAAAAGAAGATGTGGCATGATTGCCAATGAGACAGCTGTCCACAAGAGACCAAAATGACACAGAAATTAACATTTATAGATCACCGTACGGCCTTCAACAATGAGCAAAGCCCATACCGCATAGTCAGCTATAAAAGTCCCCGATATTACAATGTAAAACAATTCAAACGAGAAAACTAACGGCCTTAATTATATAAAAAAAAAAATGAAAGAAAAACAAATATGTAACACATAAACAAACGACAACCACTGAAATACAGGCTCCTATACAATATATTTTTTTTTGATGGGATAGATTTCTTGTCCTTTTATATATTTAATTGGGCCGTTTTTTTTTTGTTTTTTTTGTTTGGATTGATTTACACAAGTAATTTTTGGGTCATTGATAGCTTACTTTTCAGCATTGGACCTATGACTGCTTACTTTACTAAATTATGTCTTTGTTGGAAAGATGTCTCATTTGGCACTCATACCTCATCTTCTTATCAGTCTTCACGCTGAGTGGCAGCCCTGGCAGCCCAGGCTTGTAAAATTGCTCTCGGGCCTGTAAATATCATATCTACAGGCCAACAGAATCTAACTAAAAAATTTCAAAAATTGAGCTCCGGGCCTGTAGATTTAACAGTTCATCGTGAAGACTGTCTTATTTCTACATACAAAGCACGTTTTAGAAAAAAAATAATAGGTAATATGGCACCCACTATGATCCAGAGACTTTTAATATTGGAGATATTTTACATATGTCAACAGGACAGCAACCGAACGATAAAAAAAACTTCTGAGGTATATTTTGTGATAAAATTAGCAACAAACGGATATTATCGATGGATGAATTTAAACTATAAAAAATGTATTGAGCTATATACCGTACCCGATCAGTGGCGGATCCAGGGGGGCAGGGGTTCCGGGGGATGGACCCCCTTTTTTTGGACGATCAGTGCATTTGGATGGGGACATGTAGTTGGAACCCCTCCCCTTTTGTCCAGGGTTAGAACCCCCCTTTTTAAAATGGCTGGACCCGCCCCTGCCTCTTTCATAACACTTCTTTTTAGCATACTGAATATTATGATGTTCTTACTATTAGTTCAGGTCCTGATGAAAAAAAATACACATTCAGTACAGAAAGAAGTGTTTCAATGAAAGTTTCGTGTTTTTCTAGGCACAAATGATTTTGCAATGACATTATACAGGTTTAAAAGAGCTCAAATGATTTTCTTACTGGACAGTGGTCACTTCATTGGATATTTCACTGTGTCATGTCGTGAAATTAATGCAGGTTCAATTTATAACAATGCACAAAACCGGTTCAACTACTTTTGCAAGGCGAGAAAGAAAGTCGAATGGTGAAGCCAATAAACAATATTTTTTTAATCTGAGCATGCAAATTGAAGATTACGTTATATATTTTACATTAAATATATTTGCAGAATAAAAACTTTGGTAATGAGCATGATGAGAGTCCCAGACAATATATTAATTGACTGTTTTCCCACTAATTCCACGTGTTTTAAGTAGTAGTTTACTCGTAGTAGCCCACAATGCATTGTAGTTCATTGAGTCGATTGGTCAGTTTTTCAAGGCCATATTGGCAGTGTGTTTTGGAAATTACTATGCAAATATATTCTGACGTCAGAACATCTAGAGTTCTCGACCTGTTTAATGACTATAAAAGCATATCCTGATGATTATTCTTTTGTTGTTTAATTAACAACAAAATTTTGGAGTAAAAATAAATAATTAGCGATAAACACTGTCCAAACACATACATGACATAGCTTAATTGCACCATTTGAAGTTACCATCTAATTCTTAATTATTCCTATCATATTCGTAAAAAAAAAAATAACAGATGATTAATTTTTTATGAATTCATATAAATACATGAAATATGGGAATTGATATCTAAAATAAATAGTATATATAAAACATGTAAAACATTTATTTAAACGAAATTATTTAGTAAATATAAAAACCAATATTAACATAAAAACAAGATTCCCATGTAATTTCTAATATATTTCTCATGAACAAGTCATATGGTACAAAAAAAAACATTTTTCCAACATGGTAAGAAATGGTATTTAAAGCATAATGATATGGTAAAGAATTATTTCCATAATATGGTACGAAATGGTAAAGCATTTTTCCATGTGGTACGAAATGGTCCTTTTATGGTACGAAATGGTTTATGTTCATGGTACGAAATGGCAAATGCATGGTACGAAATGGTAATTTTGGGTATAAAATGGCAATGGTACGAAATGGTTATGGTACGAAATGACTGAATATCTTTCACGACCCACTTTGTTGATTTTAAAATTAATCGGAGACATTTTATGGGAAATGAGATAAACACACACAATATAGATTTGTCAGTCAATCGATTCATATATCAAAATGTTAAATATCAAATTAGATGCAAGTTCTATGTTAATAAGCTGCAAAGTCTTATGTGGTCGGACTGCATCGTATGAGCATAAAATTATGATTATACCCGTGATTATACTGTTGAGATTTGAAGAAAAATACGAAATGTTTACATTCATATACAAAATGTTCAAGTAAAAACTTACATAGTCCAGTTCGTTTAAGTCTTTACATTCAGTAAGACCGATATTATGTCTTTTCCCTGCCGCTGACCTGACGTCCTTTGACGACGCCATCTTCTTCTTCTTCTTCTTATGTAAATCCCTCCAGTCTAGGAGCACTCGGATGAGACCGATAATTAGTTTATAACACAGTTATCTGTACATTTTAAAACACATAAAATCCTTTGAATATTTTAAACACACAATATGGGTTATAATGAAGTAATTATTTACGTAGGCGACAATGGTAGCCTTTTTCGGTCCTGCGTTTTTATTAAAACAATTACGTACACAAAATTGCCAAATTATTAAAGTTCAACACCTTTGGGTGTGAATAAGTCCAAGAAACACATATGGTGCCGCAGCGTTTTTGATCGAAAAAGAAAAACATTTTTGAAAGGTACTATATGACTCCGGAATTGTCCAAGTAGTATAAATGAAGCATACCCTTTGCTTAATCTTACGCCGATAACTGTCTTAATCACATAGAATTGTCCCAAAAAATTCTTGATAAATTTACACGAGTGGCTGACGTTCATTTCCTACTGTTTCAATTTTCTTTTCTAGTTAACAGGGCAGCAGAAAAAATAATTTACTTCTAGCTAGTATGTTGGATGTGAAATCTAGGTGCAAACTCCCCGGCAGTTCCAGTTCCGATCCGCATACGGGCCCGAATACTACTCTACACTAATCACTGCCTTCGGCTTTTTTCGTTACGCGCTCTTCAAGTGGTTTGACCCGTGATGACCTTTTGTTGCTACTGAAGCAAATATGGCCGACCGTTGATGAATGAGGATATCTGTTATCAACTTTACCATTATACATGAATAAAAACGATAACTGTAAGTAAATACACTCAATCCAAATAATTTTATTAAATAGAAACTTTGCAAAATTCTGTATCGTTAGGTCGAAGGAATCGATTGTGGTCAATTATGGCTTGAAAACTATCGACTTTGCATAAAATGTTGTGAGAGTGGTTAAATTTACCCGAGAAGCTGCTCCATATGGATTAAATTAGGGATAAATTTTCTCAAAATTCGATTCAGATATATACATGATATATAAATTCATGGATTAAAGAAATAAAACAATCATAAAATTATTATACAATGTATTTACTTGAAAAATAACACAGGGTAACACACACATACAAGATTTATTATGAATTTTGCTTTTATTATATATATGTCATCATGGTCATGTGCTAAATAAATGTACAATAGTCTGGATGGGTACTATTCAGGGTTTGAAATTAGCACGAGTCTACACACAATAGCCACTACAATTACAAGCATTTAAGTTTGGGCTACATTTTGTACTTCAATTTTTTTTATATATATAATTTAATATCAGAGACATATGTATTATATGTCTCTGTTAATATATATATATGTGTTGGCTACAAAATTTAAGCTGTGGGCTACAATGCTAAAAATTTTACTTCAATCCCTGGCATTACTAATTATTTCAAGAATATTTTATTGAATTATTATCCAGTCAATTTATACAATGTAATAATACACACACCCCCCTCAAGTAAAATCCTTTAGGGCAAATAAAAAAATATGTGTGTTTCCTATTTACCCATTTACCCTATGATTTAAGGTTACAAATAGCTGCCTGCCTTAGAGGTTTTTTTTGTCGTCTTTTCAATAAGCATTTTACAAGTCAGAATATCTCTCCCAATGTTAAATAAAATAAATTCCTACCTACCTACCATTTTTTTTCATAGATATTATTTAATTTGGCCTCATATATATACATGTACTCCTAATAAATCTTTTATTCCTGCAAAAAATGCACTGTTGAGTGTTGACAATAATTCTAGGACGCGCCAGTGATCAGTTCTAATGTTGTTGTTTTTATCTTACAGATGGTGACAAAACAGCACAATGTTTAGACTGAATCATAATGAATAAAACAAAAAGTGTATATAAGGTATTATTTTATTTTTAGATATTTTTATTTGCAAGGATTATTTAATTACTTTATCAAATTATAAAAAAATAGTTTTTAATTATCCTGAATCGCTGTCATATGGAATAAATATATTAAATGTACTTACATTGATCTTCAAAAATGTTTGTAAATAAGGTGACTTCACATTTAAATACTTCAATGTTTAAAATTAATTCTTAAAATGAAAACTGAGTTTGACAAGAAGCCATATTTTATCAAATCAATTAATGTAGACACATCTTTTTTACAGTTACAAATGTATGTGACAGTTAAACACTCAATAAGTTTCTTTAATTAGTATATAAAGATAATACAGAGTGAATGAATTATAAAAAAGGTTGGATTCAGTTTTTAATTGTCAATTATACTTCCCTCCCCCATATTTTTCGAACTATCTATTCATATATGTTTAATAAATAATGCAACAATTTATTTTTATTATCTCTTTATTAATTTTAGCTATGTCAACCAGAAGGACTTTGAACACAGTTATTGAATTAATTTCCTTGGAGACTCTAACAGTAATTGTTGAGACTTGGAACCAGACAGAATGAAACTGTGAGAAAGTTTACATATTTATACATGTACAGTGTACATGTAGCTTCAATATGAATCAATTGATACACCGTAAGTATATCTTCTATGAAAGTTATAAATTGGTTGTTCACAAAATTTAGTTTTTACTTGACAAATGCTAGATATATTTGAGCATAAAATACAAGACCAATTTATATATTAAAACAAATACAAAAGATTTTCTAAATACTACTATATTTCCTATATATATCATGTTGATATTAATTATACGGTCAAATTGTTAGAAACAACTACACTGTATAAAATAGAGGATGTTGTATGATTGCCAATGAGAAAACTCATCCAATGATAGACAAAATGACAGCAATTAACAACTGTAGCCTAAAGTAGGTCATCATACAGTCTTAAACAATGAGTAAATCCCATACCACACAGAGAGCTATAAAAGACCCTGTAATGACAAATGTAAGACAATTGAAACAAGAAATTTGGCCTAGTTTATGTACAAAATAATGAACAAAAAAAACCAATATGTGATACAACAAACAACAACCACTGAATTACAGCCTCCTGAATTGGGACAGACATAAACATGTGGCAGGGTTAAACATGAAAGCTGGTGCCCAATCCTCCCCTTACCTGAAACAGTGGTGTAACAGTACAAAATAACAACAAATTATAAAATAAGTTGAAAAAGTATTAACTCATCAGATGGATACAAAAAGAAATACATTTAACCAAAAAAAAGAGGGGACATGCCCAGTACAAGTATACAAACAACTGAAAGACATTCAGTACAGATATGAGATTATTGACTTTAAGCAAACTCAAGCTCAATGGTGTGAAAAATAACCCTAAATCTGATAGGTCCTGCAACTTTTGAACAACAGACTCCAAAAAATCTAAATTAAAAGTGAACTCAATCTAAATTTTGTGTTAAAATTTCATGAGAAATTGTTGAAAGCAAAGAAGACTATAATATTTAAGGACTATTTCTAGTCCAAGAATAAATGTTTGTCAACTATTTCAAAAAGACACATTATGTTTGGAAATGTATAACTTTCTTGGATGCACACATATCAAGTCTAAAATATATTTTTATTTGACCAAAAAACAAGGAAAATCAAGAATTTTACAAATTTTGTCTAAGTTTATTGCCATAGTAACTCTTAAATTGGTAAAAAAAACACATTATTTTCTGAAAATGGTGTACCTTAGTCTAGTTTGGACAAATGTTGAAATATTTAGGATAACTGTTATTTTCTTAGGAATATCTGGGCCAAATAAAAACCTTTTTTATTTAGCCCCTTCTACTTTGAGATATTGAACAAAGTGTTGTCATTTGAAAGGATGGATGGACAAACAATGGCATACCATATACATCCCTTACCTACTGTACATCAAACCAGAAGTAACAAAGTTAAAAAAAAATGTTTATATATTTTCAGATCACAATTATGTCATCCTAATCATTGGAAGTTTACCAAGTTATATGAGACGCATTGAAAGCCTGTAGAGATTCTACATGTATACATAAATGGAATAGACTCACACTTACAAATAACAAGACTAATGCACTCTCAAACAAGGATTATTCACGTTTCAATAAGTGAATTGAAGTGCATACTAGCTGCGCATGGAAATTTTTGTGCATTTTTAAATATTTATTTTCATTTTATTAAATTTTTTTCTTCAAAAAATTGCATGTCTTCATAAATTAAGCATGAACATACATGTATTGTTGTTATTAATTAAAATAGAAATAAAGAATAGTTTTATCTCCGACTCAATTTTAGCCAAATAATACAGTTTAAAAAATATGATTTAACTTTTTTCCAAATATATGAACATGTGATACAAGGAGATGTGGGGTATAGGTTCATTGGACAGTATCCCAACAACACAAAACACAATACTTAAAGTTGAATACAATTAACAGAATAGTTTAAAACTTTCAATTGGCCATCATTCATCAAAAAGTGTGAATATATTCAAATTTATAGCCCAACAAATAAAGATCTGCTATCAACAAAAAGAAAACAGGAATAAAATTATCTCGCAAATGAATTATTATTGTGCTAACCAGGTTTATCAGATCTCAAAATGGATACAATATAAAAACTTTTGATTAAATAGTAGATTTTATGCATAAAACAATGCAGTATTACAACTGCTTTTACTACAAAGATGGAAGACCTGGATGCTTCATACTCTGTATATAGATGCTTCATGTTACAAAGTTTCCGTCAGTTACATGTCTAATGTCCTTGATCTCATTTTCATGGTTCAGTGACTACTTGAAACAAAGTTAAAGATTTTTTGTAATGTGAAATTCTCTCTTATTATAAGTAAAAGGATAAGTTATCCTTTTAGTAACTTATCCTTTTAGTTATCATAACTATATTTGGTATGTGCGTAGCTTGCAAGGTTCCCATGACCGTCAGACAGTTTTCACTTGACCTTGGCCTCATTTCATGGATCAGTGAACAAGGTTAGGTGTTGGTGGTCAAGTCTATATCTCAGATACTATAAGCAATAGGTCAAGTTTATTCGGTGTATGGTATGATTGTAAGGTGTACATGTCTAGCTGGCAGGCGTCATCTGACCTTGATCTAATTTTCATGGTTCAGTGGTCTAAGTTAAGTTTTTGAGTTTTTTTGTTTTTTTTCTAATACTATGTGCAATAGGTCAACTATTTTGGTGTATGGAAATATTTTATGATCTTTATATAAGTTGCACAGGTTTTATTTGACCTTGACCTAATTTTCACAGTTCATTGCTCAGTGTTTAAGTTTGTGCTTTGGTCTTTTTTTTGAAACTATAAGCAAAAGGTCAACTGTATTTGTTGTATGGAAGAATTGTTAGCTGTACATGTCTTCCTGGCATGGTTCATCTGACCTTGACCTCATTTTCAGGGTCCATTGGTCAATGTTAAGTTTTCTTGGTTAATGTTAAGTTTATGTGACAGTTGAAATACAGCTTTATATTTAGGACTATCAACATAATATCAATGATTAGTAAAGAAGGCGAGAAATTTCAGGGTGTGCACTCTTGTGTTTCCTTACTGAATAAAAATTATGAGATTTAATTGCTTTTGAGACAATAATTAATAATTTAGCAGTGACAAACAGGCAATTGGACCAGATTCCTTCTCAAAGTTTTTGAAATATAAGCAATTGATTTACAGTACATATATTCATTACTGGTTTAAATTTAATGCACACAACTACAATAACAATTAT
This sequence comes from Mytilus galloprovincialis, assembly GCF_965363235.1. Taxonomy (NCBI): domain Eukaryota; kingdom Metazoa; phylum Mollusca; class Bivalvia; order Mytilida; family Mytilidae; genus Mytilus; species Mytilus galloprovincialis. Next base: position 19,520,989 of record NC_134851.1, on the reverse strand, counting down.
TGTTAATGCCAAGAGTATCAGGACATAATTTGGGTGTAACAGCTACCAAGGTATCTGTTAGCTTAAAACCCAGTCCCCAATCATGTATATCAAATAATAGATATTGGTTAATGTGCAGTAAAAGTAAAGAGTATATATGTGTACAATAATGTAAGAGAGAAGGGGTCAAGATAATGTTTTTATGAGCAGTACTAAAAATACAATAAAAATGAATGCAGCAAGGTTCAGTATTTCAGTATTTCAAAGAATTATTTCATAGGTGTCTACTTAAAATGCTTGAACAAGAATAGGATTTATAGCTATTAGGACCATTAAATCTACATGTACCATTCATCTATTAAAAGGGGGCAGGTTTGTTTTCTCTCTTGGAAGTCATATAACTTTAAACTGTATTCATCAATTTTTTCATTCAACTGCTTGAAATTTGTGACTGTGTAATGGTATGGTGATGTCATCATTGGGAGACATTTAGTTTTTAGACAATAACTTAAGTATAAGAGAACAGATCTGTGCAAGATGGTCCAAAATTAAAGTTTTGTTTGATTTTTATAAAAAAATATTATGGGTTTTTTGTTATGCTGAATCTAACCATGAATTTAGATTTTGAGCCCAATTATCCAATTAGTCCACATTGAAGTTCTTACGGTCCAAAACTAAACTTAGTTAGCTTTCATTAAAAGTTCAATTCTTCTGATTCTTTGATATATGCTGAATCTCAACATGTATTTATGTTTTGGATATTATACCATATTACATTTACATATTATAAGGGAAATATATCCAGTTTTAAAATTTAAAGTTCTTAATCCACATTGAATCTGTGCCAGAAATCAGCTATCATGTCAAATATATATATTATCATGATAATCACAATCCAAATTGAGAGCTGTATCAATCTTGAATGTTGTGTTCATTATTGTTCAGGGTTCCATCTCTGGGTAGTATATAGCAGCACCCAACCATGCCAACAGAGCATTATATTTTGGAAGGAGCAAACTTGATTTAACATCTCACTTTTGAAAACATTATTATAGATACAACATAAATAAATGCTGATTTCATGGATTTTCTTGTTTTAAACTTTTATTACACCTCGAGCTCTGTCATGATTGATGAAATGAAAGACTGACCATATTCAAACTTGAGTTGATGATGTCAGAAAAAAGTTCAAGCCTGCAATAACTCTTGGATGTGTGGTTGTTCACAAATAAAATAAACTGAATAAACATTATAATTGCTGTTGTAGGTAAGAAGATCTGGAACACATGTGAAAATATGTCACATTTTGTAAGGTTTGATATGACAAAATGAGATTACTAAATAAGAATGTAGCACATGCAGGTTAAACCATATAACCTAAAGTTGCTTGAATCAATATCATTTGAACTTTGGTACATAGTCACATTAGCAATCATTCCTGAACTCCATATTTTCATAATCATGATCATATATGTATTACAGCACTTTTTTTAAAATGTGTTAAAGAGTTTCTGTTCCAATTAATGTGTAAAAATCAAATGGCCAATATACTATGTGCTTATAAAGTTAGTGAACATATTGAAGGGAAAGTTAACATGGTCATTTGTTAATTAGTTCCCACTATATGTCCAGGGAGCAAACTTTCAAGTTTATATATGTAGGGGGGAGGGGTTCTTGGTTCCAGTCATGCTTCAGTGATTCCCTATATAATAAACAAACAAACATTTTCCAGGGAAAAAGGAGGACTGGGTCACACTAGATCCAACTATAAATGGATAAAGATGTCCCTTTGGAAAGGAAACATGGAAAGGCTTGATGTGGTAGACCAAAATTCAATGAACTTCCTCCGTTGACAACCGAATATCCAAATTCAAATCATCATTTGTACTTGTCCAAGTTTATTTTGCAGCATTTGTGCTTGTTTTCTCTTTGGACTTAGGAGGCACTATGCGCCTAACATACATTTCAATTATCTGATTCACGTTTCCCTCCATGTTTACTTTCCAAAGGGCTGGGGAAGATAACTGAGATATGAATGCACACACATAATAAAGGTCCTGTGTTGGACGTAAATTTATTGCTCATTTTTTATATCTAGGAAAAGTTATTTAAATTTTGGGAAAAAATTATAAAATTGAAGTTTTTCAAGCCGGTAACTAATGGTTCTGAGGAAATTTATTGCGTAGATAAACGTTCCAAAATTTGGAACGAATTTCGAAAGCCGGTGGCAGTGATTGATGGAGTAAGGGAAAAAAGTTCCGGAACGGAAACGATCACTGTCCGGAGTTTGGAGTAAGGGAAAAAAGTTCCGGAACGGAAACGATCACTGTCCGGAGTTTGATCTAGGTGGCGCCCGTAGTCCGTATTTACTTCCGTTTAACCTATACGGACACAAACTGAATTAAAATCAAACATGTTTCATATTTATCGATAGCTATGCCTATTTCCTGCTATTATGCAAAATTTGGCGACACAGAGACGATCGTGAAAAATTTAAACTGACTTTCTTTACAGGTACCCCCAATCACAAAAAACACTTTTTTTTTGCAGACTCGGGTACCTTTACCAACACTTAATTTCAGTTTGACAGCATCTACAATTGGATATGCTATGAAAAATGTATATTCAGATCCAATGCTAGAATCGAAGCTGGTGATACGCTTTTCGTGGCAAGTTTAGTATATTTTCGTCAAGTATATAATAAAACAGTTAAAACGGCGAAACCATACTTCATGAAACATGTGAAACAGACTATAAGAAGACTACAATGCATATCTACACTTGCCTTTGTAAGTTTTCTGTGCACATTCTATAGCATATTCAAATCGACGACACAGTGTAGAAAAATGTGTTATCCCTGATTTTTAAATTAATTTTCATATTTTAGGAGGTATTTTTACGGCTAACAAGCAATTAAAATGGAAAAATTCACACAGAACATCAGGAACACCGTGCCCCCTTTTTCTGATATGCCTAAATATAGGTAAACTAATGAGAAATGATAGAACATAATGATATAAACAATCTGTACAGGGATAATTGTTTAACTGTGGGTTAAACATACCCACCCCTCGGAAAAATAATAAAAATAGTAAAAATTTGAAATAGACTATAGGTATATTGTGAATGCCAAATCTTTTCTTGTACAGTTTACTGACCAGACACATATTGATTTAAAAAGTCCCCTCATAAAATATATCGTCCACAGGAAAAAACATCCCAAAATCATCATTTTGCTATAGGTTATAATGAAGTAATTATTTACGTAGGCGACAATGGTAGCCTTTTTCGGTCCTGCGTTTTTATTAAAACAATTACGTACACAAAATTGCCAAATTATTAAAGTTCAACACCTTTGGGTGTAAATAAGTCCAAGAAACACATATGGTGCCGCAGCGTTTTTGATCGAAAAAAAAAAACATTTTTTAAAGGTACTATATGACTCCGGAATTGTCCAAGTAGTATAAATAAAATTATCAATATATCATATTTTTTTATTGTAGCTGTAAATAAACATTAATTATTAAAGAACAAAATAATCTAAAAGTGATACAATTATTCAAGCACTTTAGAGACAAAATGTAAATCATAAAGGCGCTTAAAATATAAAAATCACTTAAACGTTTAACATTTCCTAAATTCATCGAATATAATTAAAGCATTTGAAAGACGAAGACTGTTTATGATAACAAAATGGCGCCAAGTTGTTGTGACTCTATTGTTATAAGTAAGTAAGTAAGTAATGACTTTATTTACAGAGGGTGACTCAATTAGCTTTCGCTAATCTACCTTGAGGCCCTCACAAAGAACAAACAGTACAAATATTACAAAGCTTACAGTTTCTAACATATTATGTAAATGCACTATTCATACTAACTATAAACTGTCTGTAGAACAAGAGAAAAATAAATTCATTGATACTGTATATATATATACATAACATTCAAATCATTAGAATATTTGAGTAAGTTGTTATAAATCATTTATACACAAGAAATCAACACATTTTTGTTTAAAAGTGTCCAGGTTTTCACAACATTTTATTTCATTTGGTAGTTTATTCCAAAGTATAGATGAGCTATATGCAAAAGATTTCTTCATTGAATTTGTGTTCGGTCGTACAACAGCTAAATTATTATTTGCAGATGACCTTAGATTTCTACTATGTAGGTTAACAATTAGACAACAGAGTTCCTTTAAGTAATCAGGTGCTTTATCGTTTAGAATTTTATGAACAAGAATAAGTTTATGATATGAAATTCGAGATTTGAAATTCAACCACTTTAGCTCTTTAAATAAATTTATACTAGGTGTTAGTACTGGTGCATCAAGTATAATCCTTGCAGCTCTTTTCTGCATTTTAAGAATTTTTTTATATCCATCCTCATAGCAATTTCCCCATATTGAGCAACAAAAATCAAATATGGGCAGAATATAAGCATTATAAAACAGCTTTCTACTACTTATATCCAAAAATTTCTCAATTCTAGATAGCAGTGCGATACGAGAACTTAAGTTTTTACATACATAGTCAATTTGAAATTTCCAGTCCAAATTTTTGTCAATATATACACCCAAAAGTTTCTGTATTTCAACGGGTGTGATTGGGCTATCTTGTATACATATATTCATATCATTTCCTAGCAAAGTCCGTTTCTTATTTGTTCCAATCAACATAGAAGTAGTTTTTAAGGGATTTATAACCATCCTATTGTTCAGACACCAATTATTTATGGTGTTGGCATCGTAATTTAGTTTCCTTTCTATCTCTTCCTTATTTGTTCCATATGTATGAAGTGTTGTATCATCAGCGTACATATCAATGGCTGTATGAGTGGCTTCTAAAGTCATGTCATTTATGAATAAGACAAACAAAAGGGGACCTAAGATGGACCCTTGGGGAACCCCATATTTGATACATTTAGATTCTGAGGCTGTATTACCAGAGCACACTTTTTGTTTTCTATTAGACAGGTACGACTCGAACCATTTTATTGAATGATAAGATACTTTGTATAAATGTAATTTATGGCAGAGAATGGTATGATTAACGAGATCAAATGCCCTTTTTAAACCTAGAAAGACTGTTCCTACAACATTACCATTATCAATACATTTGAGCCAGGTGTCAATTAATTTGGTAAGGGCTGTCTGACATGAGTGGTTAGATCGAAATCCAGATTGTGCCTCATGTAATACTTTATATTTTGACAGATATAGATAAAAATGTTTTGCGACATGTTTTTCAAATATTTTTGATAATGAAGGAAGTATTGATATAGGTCTGTAGTTTTCTGGCATATGTTTATCACCATTTTTAAATATTGGAGTTACTTTAGCTAATTTAAGATGTTTATTATATGACAAAACATCAACTGTTTGTGTTCTTTTAATATAAATGATAATTTTATTTAATGGAATTACGCATACCATAAGAGGAGGAGAAACTAGGTAACTTAAACGTAAGTTGATCTCTCTATATATGACTAGTTTTGCTAGTTTTATTTTGTATGACAATATGTAAATATTTATTGTAACTAGAGTTCAAGTATGGTTTTCATGTAAACGTTCTCTCGTGAATCTAACATTGGATATTAGCAGTCTTCAAAAGCTCAGAGAATGTTGTAAAAATGTCCTCTGACTTCCCTAGTAAAATCGCAAAGGTACTAGTGGAAACATTTCTCAATCAACAATTTCGAACAGAGGCGGGAACATTTATATTGACTGTTAGATATACTGTTCCCAGATTGACGGTAGAATGTAAATGAGTAAGTTTATACCCGTTTAAATTGCATGAATTATTTCTGTATCTATTTTTAAAAAACTTCACAGAGAAAATATTATTAAAATTACGGTATTGTAATTATATTTGTTTTATAAATAACGTAACATTGTAGAAATCAGAGATATAATATTGGTTTTAAATTAAAAGTGTTTTTATCTAATGATTTAAAAAAACATATTTTTTTTATACTTTTATAAATTAATATTTAGTTTATACTTCTATAACATTTAATATTTTGTACTTTTATATGTTCTATGGTCGGGTTGTTGTCTCTTTGACACATTACCCATTTTCATTCTCAATCTTATGCTTTTATAAAAGTAATATTTTATACTTTTATAAAAGAAATATTTAATGTGTAATAATAAATTCTTGTTTACTTAGCAAAACAAACAACAGTAACCTTGTTTATCTAAGAACATTTTACTTTATAAAATAATGTGGGACAATCAGAACTTTTCATGTGGGACAATCAGAACTCTAAAATTTTAAAAAGTGGGACAATCGGGAATAAACCAAATTTACAACTATAGGTCATCACACTGCCTTCAACAATGAGTAAAGCCCATACCGCAAACCTACTACAGATTGAGCAATACAATCCCATCAAATGTCGATTAGTATACTTTAATGATAAACTAGTCCGTATGTTGATGCCAATTTATGAATGTTTTAGGAAATGCGGTTCTAATGCTTCCTTAAATGTAAACTCTTACGCGTGATTTCCCTAATCAAAGCAAAATATGATCGCTAAAGTCGCTAAATATCATCTCAAAAATCGAATATAAATACTTTTCAAAGGTACCAGGCTTATAATTTACAATTAAGTATATTACAATAAAAAAAATTGCAATTTTCGAGCAAAATGTGATATTTTTTTTTCTAAAAATTTAGCATTTTTGTTCATGTATTAACTGTTCTTGTCCAAATTGCTCAAACGGTTAAAACTCGAGCCAATAACATTGAAATGAGAATCTTTGAAAGCTAAAAATTTAGCACTGAGTTTTGAATGTAAAATTTCAGTAGGCTAAAAATTTAGTTTATTGTATAATTTAAAATGTAAAATATAACTTACAAAAAGGAATGCTAAAATTTTAGTATGTATATTATTCATTTCTTTTTTTTATTGCAGGATGCATTTGAAGGATGTTGAGAATTGCCTTTTTTTCTAAGAAAAATTTAAATAAGCTGTAGTATTTAAAAGCTTGATGCATTTTTTCTAAGCAAAAAGAAATTGATTTTCCGACATGATGCAAATTGATATAAAGTTGTTAAAACTCCTAGATTTCAGGCAAAAAACCCTAGATTTTTAGCCATTTTGCAAAAATTCAAAACAATTCATTTTGAGAATGAAAATTGCAGAGTATCAAAATTTATTGCAGTCCATTAATTATATACTAGTTCAGTGATACTAAACGCAATACTGATCTCCAAATTTTACACAAGGAACTAAAATTTAAAAATAATACAAGACTAAGAAAGGTCAGAAGCTCCTGACTTGGGACAGGCGCAAAAGTGCGGCGGGGTTAAACATGTTTATGAGATCTCAATCCCCCTATACCTATCGCCAATGTAAAAAAGTAAACGCATAACAAAATGCACATTAAAATTGAGTACGAGTCTGATGTCAGATGAAGTAACCAATTGAAAGAAAATAAACAAAATGACAGTAATACATAAATAATAACATACTACTAGCTGACATGCCAGCTCCAGACTTCAGCTAAACTGATTGAAAGATTAAGCCTTCATCATATGAATAGCAGGCACAATCCTTCTCGTTAGAGGTTTAGTATCATACCATCATAACATATATGAGAAGAAAATAACCCGTGTCATACCAACAACTGATTTTTAAATAGATGTGTTTAGTTCCGATGCAAAGACCCTATAAGTGAAGCAATATTAACGTCAAAATATGCAATTTTTCATGACCGGACAACAGTATCGCAACTATATCCCTTCTTAATAAGTCTATTTAAAGGTTTTGTTAGCTTCTGAGGTGATACTGACATTTTTATACGACCGCAAAATTTGAAAAAATTTTCGTCGTATATTGCTATCACGTTGGCGTCGTCGTCTGCGTCGTCGTCGTCGTCGTCGTCGTCGTCCGAATACTTTTAGTTTTCGCACTCTAACTTTAGAAAAAGTGAATAGAAATCTATGAAATTTTAGCACAAGGTTTATGACCACAAAAGGAAGGTTGGGATTGATTTTGGGAGTTTTGGTCCCAACATTTTAGGAATTAGGGGCCAAAAAGGGCCCAAATAAGCATTTTCTTGGTTTTCGCACTATAACTTTAGTTGAAGTTAATAGAAATCTATGAAATTTTGACACAAGGTTTATGACCACAAAAGAAAGGTTGGGATTGATTTTGGGAGTTTTGGTTCCAACAGTTTAGGAATTAGGGGCCAAAAAAGGGCCCAAATAAGCATTATTCTTGGTTTTTGCACAATAACTTTA